>NC_046172.1:85428704-85621787 GCF_011064425.1 Rattus rattus
ATATGGGGGATGTGGTGGTTTGAATATGCTCAGCCAAGGGAGTGGCATTATTAGGAGGTGTGTCTTTGTTGGAGTAGGTGTGACCTTGTTAGAGGAAGTTTGTCACTGAGGGGGTGGGTTTTGAGACCCTCCTTCTAGAAGTCTGGAAGACAATGTCATTCTGGCTGGCTTTGGATCAAGATGTAGAACTCTCGTCTCCTCCAACACCTTATCTGTCTGCAGGCTGCCATGCTTCCTGCCATGATGATAATGGACTCAGCATCTTTAAGTGTAAGCCAGTCCCAATAGAATCCTTTAGAAGAGTAACCTAGTTCATCGTGTCTCTTCATAGCAACTGAAACTCTGACTAAGACAAGGGGTTAGAGTTATACTTATGTATGCATTTGAGGATAATTATTTAGAACACAAATAGAAATTATAGGGGTTTATTAAAGTTGTAGTACTTATATTCTCTTCTAGGATCAATGGTCTTACTAGCAATAGACAATTAGCTGGGTTTAAAGTACAAGGCAAGAATTACTTCCTGTAAAATAGGCCTAAATTCCAAATAGATGAATATTATCTACTCCCCAAATATAAGCACCATTAAGGATATCTATGGAGGTCATTTTTTTGTGATTCATAGGCATTTTTTGCCTTTTTCTCCATTCATTTCTTTATTTACTCACTTTATACATAGCTCTCTGCCCCTCCCTCTTCCTCCTGTTACCCACCTTACATAGTCCCTCCCATCATCCTCCCCTTCTCTTCTCCTTTGAGATGGTAGAGGCCCCCTGGATATCTCCCCACCCCAGCATATCAAAGTCTCTGACAGGCTAAGGTGAATCATCTCCCACTGAGGCCAGAAAAGACAGCCCATTTAGGGGAACTGAATCCACAGGCCACAGATTTAGGAACAGTCTCCACTCAAGTTGTTGGGGGACTCTTATGAAGACAAAGCTGAACATCTGCTTTATATCTATCTATCTATCTATCTATCTATCTATCTATCTATCTATCTATCTATCTATCTATCCTATCTATCGATCGATCTATCTATCTATCTATCTAGGTCCAGACAATGTTTGCTCTCTGGTTGGTGTGGTTCAGTCACTGGGAGCCCCTAAGTGGTTAGTTCATTCTGTTGGTCTTGCTATGGAGTCCAGGTTCCTCAGTCTTCCCTGAACTCTTCCATGAGAGTCCTCAAGCTATGGCTAATGTTTGGCTGTGGGTCTCTGAATCTATTTCACTCAGGTGTTAGGTGGAGCAACTCACAGGAAGTTATGCTAGAATCCTGTCTGCAATCCCAACAAACTATCATTAATAGCTTCAGGGATTAGTGCTTGCCCATGGGATGGGTTTCAAGTTGGGTCAGTTATTTGGGCAGTCATTCTCTCAGTCTCTCCTCCGTCTTTGTCCCTACATTCCCTGTAGAGAGGACAAAATTTGGGTTGAAAATTTTTGGGTGGGTTGGTTTCCTTATCCCTCAACTGGGTGTCCTGACTGTCTATGGGAAGTAATCCCTTCAGGTTCCACAACCATGGTGCTAAAACTCTTAGCTAAAGTTACCCCCATAGACTTCTGAGAAAATTCCTCATCCCAGGTCTCCAAACCCTCAACCTCACCAGCTGCCAATTTCCATATTCCCTCTCATTTAGCTCTTTTGGATCCATGGAATGCAGCTTGAATATCCTGTATTTTATGCCTAAAATTCACTTATAAGTGATTACCTACCAGATATGTTCTTTGGTTCAGGTTTACCTCACTTAGAATGATATTTTCTAGTTCCTTCCATTTGCCTGCAAAATTCTTGATGTCCTTGTTTTTAATAACTGAGTAGTATTCTATTGTATAAATAAACCACATTTTCTGTATCCATTTTTCAATTGAGTATGATCTGGGTTGTCTCCATTTTCTGGATATTATGAATAAAGGTATTATGAACGTAGTGGAGCATGTGTCCTTGTGATATGGTGAAGCATCTTTGGATATGTGCCCAGGAGTGCTATAGTGGGGTCTTTGTTTGAACTATTTCCAAATTTCTGAGGAACTGCCAGATTTATTTCCAGAGTGGTTTTACAAGCTTGCGTTCCCACCAGCAATGAAGGAGTGTTCCTTTTGCTCTACATCTTCACCAGTATTTGCTAATCCTTGAGTACTTTTATCTTATTCAGACAGGTATAAGAAGGAATCTCAAGGTTGTTTGCACTTGCATTTCCCTGATGACTAAAGACATTGAACATTTCTCCCCAAACCCCATTTTATATTAATTAATTATCTTATTTATTTACAACTTAAATGCTGCTCACCTTCCAGGTCCACCCTCACAGAGTTCTTCCCCAATTCCTTATCTTTTTTTCTTTTTGTTTGTTTTACTATCATCATTATTAATTATGTCATTTATTTATGTCCCAAATGTTGTATCCCCAGATTCCATTCACAGAGTGGTTCCCCATACTTCCTCCCCTTCATTTCCGAACTCCTCACACACACACCGCCAAGAATTTTCCATCCCCAGAGAATCAAGTTTCTACAGGATTGGACTCATTTTATCTCACTGAGGCCAGACAAGACAGTCCTCTGTCTTGTGCCAGATGCCTCAGACCAGACCATGAGTGCTCTTTGGTTGGTGGCTTAGCCCTGACCTCAGTCCAATCCTTGGTTGTAAGTATCTGCATCTGTCTCAGTCAGCTGTTGGTAGACCCTCTCAGAGGACCACCATACTAGTCTCCTGTCTGCAAGCACAGCATAGCATCAGCAATAGTGTCAGAGTTTGGTGCCTCCCTAAGGGATGAATCTCAGTTTGTGCTGGTCACTGCTCAGCCATTTGTTCAGCGTCAGCTCCATTTTGGTCTTTTATTTTAGACAGGGCCAATTTTGGATTAAAACTTTTGACTGCGAATTGATGTTTCCATCTTTCTAATGATGGTCCCGTCTAACTACTAGAGGTGGTCTCTTCAGGTTTCATATCCCCACTGTTGGACATTTCAGCTAAGTTCACTCACACTGAATCCTGGGAGCCTTCCCCATCCCAGATCTTTGGGACTTTCTAGAGGTTTCTCCCAGTCCCCAACCCCCACGCCAACAGCTGTGTATTTCATTCATTCTTCCTGGTCTCTGGCTTTCTGTCAGTCCCATATTTGATATCCTGCCACTCTTCCATCTGTGTCCTTCCCTCTCTTTGCATCCCGAATGATTATTTTTGTGTTGTGGTAAGTGCTGTTTCCCTTATTGGTTCTTGATCTGATCAATAAAGAAGGCAGAAACCAATTGCTGGGAGAAAAAAATAAAGGTGGGACATGCAGGTCTCAGGAGGTGGAAGAGTAGACAAAGGGAGAGGGAAGGGAAGGGGGCTTTCAGCCAGGCTTCAGAAAGAGAAGCAGAAACAACCATGTAAGATATTGGTATAGCTCGAACTGGAAGCCTCATTGCAGGTACAGGCTGACTGATAATACACCAGATGATATAGATTAGCTTATAAGTTTAGGGCAAAATATTCTGTGCCCAGCAATTGTGTTATCTGGCTATTTTTAAAATAATAAAGCTGTCTAATGTTTTCTTCTGTGGAGCTAAGGTAGGAAGAGAAAAAGAGAAGCCAAGAAGGGCTGGTCGAGGTCAGAGAACAGCTCCCTAGGTTTTAGCTGGCAGAGCTAAGCCAGGAAGAATTGGCAAATCGAGAGTAAGCATGGCAGCAGCCAATCTCAGAACTAAGCCCTTTGGAGGATTGTTGCCTTCGATCCTGGGCTAAGCCATATGCAACAATCTCTCAACCTGTTTTTCCTTCTAAGGGGGATTGAAGACTTCTCACTTGGGCTGTCCTTCTTGTTTAGCTTCTTAGGGTCTGTGGGGTGTATAATGAGAATTCAATACTTTTTGGCTAATGATCATTTACCAGTGAGTACATAACATTTATGTTGTTTTCAGTCTATCTTACTTCACTCAGGGTGATCTTTTTCCAGTTCCATCCATTTGCCTGCAAAATTTATGATGTCCTTGTTTTTAGTAGCTATGTAGTATTCCATTGTATAGAAAGTTAATCTGGTGCTTTATCTATCATTCTTTTATTGAGGACGTTGAACACATTGCCGCTATTATTATCAACAAGGCTGTTCTGCCCCAATATATAAAGTGGATCAGGTATTTAAAAGATAAGGCAGAGGAGAATCTTGGGGTATGTATGCCCAGGAGGGTCCCTAGAACATTTCAAATTTCTGAGAACTACCAGATGATTACCAGAGTGGTTATAACACTTTCTTCAACCTACCTACAAAGGAGTGTTGCTTTTTCCACCAAAGCCTTCACCATGATATTGCTTGAGTTTTAATCTTGTTTCAATCTGATGGGGTATATATGTAGACTCTTTCAGGTTTGTTTTGATTTGCATTTTCCCTAATGACTAAGGACTTTTGAACATTTCATTAACGTTTTAAGTCAAATTTGGAGATTTTCTTGTTAAGAATTTCTGGTTTGTCTTCTATACTCCATTTTTAAATTGCTATTTTTGTTCTTTTGACTAACTTGATTTCTTGAGTACATTGACATTATCTTCTGTCAAATGTAGAGGTAGGTGGAAGATCTTTTCTTAAATTATCGCTTCCCATTTTTTTCCCCATTGACAGTCTTTTGCCTTTACAGAAGCTTTTCAGTTTCATAAGTTTCTGTTTATCAGATGATGATCTTAGAGCCTGATCCATTCATATTCTGTTCAGGAAGTTGTCTCCTGTACCAATGTGTTCAAGCTATTTCTCACTTTCTCTTCTATTAGATTTAGTGTATCCAGATCATGTTGAGGTGTTTGATACATTATTAGTTGAGTTTTTGGTAAGGGATAGGATATGTGGATCTTATTTGCATTTTCTAAATACAGACATAGAGTTAGACAACCATCATTTGTTAAAGATGCTTTCTTTCCCATTGTATAGTTTTGTATTTTTTTATCAAAAAAGTGTATAAAGGTGTTGGTTTATTTTGGCTCTTTGATTTGAATCCTTTGTCAACCCATCTGGTAATATGTGACTTTCAGCTTTAGTAATGTTTTTTTTACAAAATGTGGGTGTCCTTGCATTTGGGGCCATAGATAATTCAGAATTGAGACATCATCCAGTGGATTTTTCCTTTTGAAGAAGTATAAAGTGTTCTTTCTATCTATTTTCAGATGCAGCAAAATGATGAACCTTTTTTTTATGCATCTACTCTGTTATTTGTAAGCTTTTATTAAGTAGAATTGAGCTTGAATTGATATAAGGACCATTTTTTATTTTGTTTCTTATTTTGATGTTTGTGGGTGTTAATGTGGATGTGTGTGTGTGTGTGTGTGTGTTTCTTTGGTGTTGCTGTGTAATTATTAATTTATTGGTATTTTATTTGGTTTAGTTACCTGTTTGTGTAGGTTTTAGTATCCTCTGTTAGTCCGGATTAATGGAAGGTATTTTTAAATTTTTGCATGGAATATCTTGCTTTCCATCTTATATATTGATTGAAAGTTTTGTTGGGCATAGCAGTCTGATCTAAATCTGTGGTTCTTTTTTTTCTATTTGTAAATTTATTTGAAATTTCATATTTCAAATGCAAAAGACATTTGAACTAGACTCTCCGGCTTTTATAGTATCTGGTGATGTCAGATGTAGTTCTGATAGTCTGCCTTTATATATGCTTGGTCTTTTTTGCCTTGCAGCTTTTTAACATTGTATCTTCATTCTTATACATTTAGTAGTTTATTTATTATGGAGGAATTTTTCCTTTCTTGGTAAAAAATCTATTTGGTGTCGGTAAACCTTGTACATTTATAGTCATTCTTCTTGTTAGAAAATTTGTGATTTTGTTTAAGATATTTTTCTGAGCTTGTCTTGGGGAAGCTTTTCTCTTAATATTATTCTTATATTTTCTTTTGACAGTGTCCCAAATTTCCTGTATGTTTTATGTAATGAACCTTTTTTTTGATTTTGGTACATTATTGATCAATATTTAAATTCTTCTATCATATCTTCGTATGGCCTGAGATTCTTCCATCTCTTGTATTCCACTCAGAGATGTTTGTGTCTGTAGTTTTCTGTTCTCTTTTCTTAGGCTCATCCATGGTTGTTCCATTTCTCTGTCCTGTTTCTGTCTCCTGTCCTGTGTCTCTGTCTCTGTCTCTGTCTCTGTCTCTCTGTCTCGTCTCTCTGTGTGTGTGTTTTTTCACCTTGTTTGGAATAGATTTTATTCATTGTTTTCTACCAGTTTGATTGTATTTTTCCTTCATTTTAATAATAGATTTATGAATTCTTTAAAGGCCTCCATTTTTTTTTTGCAATTTATATTTCATTAAGGGATTTAATTTTCTCTTTTTAAACTTCTTCATCTTCAAACATGAGATTTAATGATTGCCTTGTTTCTTCTATTTATGTGTTAGGTTATCTAAAAGTTTGCTGAAGTAGGATAGTAGGTTCTTATGGTGCTGTATTGCCCTGGATTTTTTGTTGATTGTGTTTTTTGACCTGCATATTTAGTCATCTTTGCTTTCTCTCTGTTGTTGGCTGGCTTGGTATTATCCTGGGAGCTATCAGGTCTCTTTTGACTGCAGATAGATAAAAGATTGTATTCTCATTTAGAAGACCCTGTTGCTTGACTTAGGTGACTTTGCAGGTCTCCAGGAAACAACAGGCTGGTGGTCCTGGATGGACTTGAGGAAAGGCACCAGTCTTGGAAGTGGATTCTGAGAGAATGGGCAAACAGGAAAAGTAAATGACTTGAGTTCAAATCTTGATTACAAGCTGATAGCTAATATCCTCCACTAGACAGCTTTCCAGATTGTTTCCCTCTCTCAAGTTATTTCTGAGATCTCTCCTCAAAGAGAGCTTTTTGGGTGGTTTGGGGATTCTAAACCTCCCTAGAGGCTCCATCTTTATAGTCCAAATCCCAGTCTTTTTTATTTCATATATCAATTCAGTCACAATCCCAGGTTCTCTTTTATCATTTCATGAATCAGCATCCAAAGAATCCACCCTTGATTCTTGGGAAAGATAATAAACACAATTTTTTTTTCCATATTGCAAATAAATTCAGAGATTTGCTCCAAAGTTGTTAAGCCAAGACATAAGTTGCAAGTATGGACCTGCCACGAATTTATATTACCACCATGCCTGGGACTAGAGCCCTGATCCAGGCTGGGACCTCGAGCTCATGGAACCTGCCTGCCTCTAAGCAACAAAAACAAAAACAAAACCATAACTGGGTGGGATCTGCCTCCATTCCTTTAGATCTGTAGAGCTCATTATATAATTAATATTGCATCTTATATTTTGCATAGTTGAGAAATTATATATTTTTTGAATTTATGTTTTCAGAGTTCTTTTCCCCATAACATGAAGGACTGTCCTGAAGGGGTCTCAGTGTCATAGGTTTTGGCTGAGATATAGACACAGCCTCTGACTCTTTACACTTGATCTGTTTCACCAAGAGCCACTTCTAAATTGGTCTGCATTCTTCAAAGGAGGAATATGAACATTATTTACAGAACAAGCTTCATTCTCACCCTTATTAGGCTCTATTCAAGGGCAACCATGGGACATACCCTCCCTTGGCCACAAGAGATTTAATGAGGCATGTTGTGGCTGCCTGGGAAGTGATGGAGACCTAGGATTGCAGGCAAAAAACACGACTTGAAGAGAGGCAGAGAGTTTATCTTACAGGGCTTTTATATGTGGTAGAATTTATGGTTGTTTTTTCTCTCTTGATGGCATCTGCATAAAGACTTCAGATGCTACCATAAATATAGTCTTCAAGTGAAAAGTCTTGTAGGCTTTCAGATCAATTCCTCCAAGACTATCTGAAATATGGATTTCTCTGTAATAGGATTCCCAAAATGAGAAACTGATGTAGCCAAATAATAGAGGTATCCACAGCAATATAATTATTTTACAGGAGTTTCACACCTTGACAGCTCACAGAAGGGAAGATTCCCAATGTTAATTAGGTCTTTGTTGTAGTCTGTGGTCTCGAGAACTATATCACCTGAAGTGGTATACTTCTTATGTATGTATGATTGTATGTATGTATGTATGTATGTATGTATGTATGTATGTATGCATGTATCTATGAATCTATGTATCTATGTACTCATCCATCTATGCATCTATCAAATTAAATGTTTTATTTTGAGTAAGATGAAATAATGCTACTTTAAGTCTTTTTAAAAAACATCCTTAGTTGCCCTGTCCTACTAGCAACCCCATTGAATCAACCTAACTACTAAAAAATAAGGCATATTTAAGTAATCATGAAATGTTGATATCATTAAAATGTATGTCTTGTGTGGTAAACCAAGATGATTGCTAACTTATAAAGGTCAAAAGTACTGCAAAAGTAAAGAAACTGGTATATTCCTGCTAAATTATCTAAAAGTGAGTACTGATGTGCTCTATGAGAATGAAAAAAGACCCAGAATATACAGACTTAGAAAGACAAAGACAAGAAGGATAGAATCTGACCATACTATTCTATATCTTTATTGACACAGAGCTAAGGAAAAAACACCCAAGGAGTTTTCATTAGTGAAAAGGTAAACAACATTCACTATAACCCTAGATATCAGTGTTTGCTAAAGATTTGTGCTTCACAGTCCTGAACCCAATCTAGGGAACTGAATGTAGCTGATATATTATGGTATTGTTTGATGGATAAAATGTATGCTGCTCTGCCTTTCTATAGAGACCTAGGAAGACTAGGAATTATTGTTGGGGCGAACTAGACTCAAGACAAAATGACAATCTCATTATCTCATACTTGGTACTACTCCCTACTAGGGACTCCAAACTTTCATTAGTGAAAAGGCAAACATTCACTATAATCCCGGATAGCTTGCCAGTCCTTGGAACCAACAGAATGATGACATTATGGACTGATGGATAAAACATGAGACTCAGAAGACTAGAATTAAGAAGGAACTAGACCTGAAGACAAATGACAACTTATTACTATACCCTCCCACTTACTTAAAATCCAGCATCCTGACACATTTCAACAGATGATACTGAGGACTATGAAATAGGCAAAAGAATACTAGGCATTAAGTATATTATCTACATTGATTACATAGGTAAATTCTCCAGACATTCTATAGAAAGGATGTATTTGTATGGAAATTCAAAAACAAGCTACAGTAGCTACAAAAAGAGACAAATGGAATTACATGGAAATAAAAAAAAATCTCAGCAAGGGATAGATTTAACAGAGTGGAGTGATATTTAATATAATGTGAGAAAATATTTCAAGCTATGTATATTAAAGGAAATAACATTAGATAGGGAGCTCGCACACCTTGGGAGCAAAAAGTAAATGGTCTAATTAAAAAATTGACAGCAGATCTGGGGCTTTAGGTCAGTGGTAATAAGCTTGCCTAGCATGTGAAAAGCCCTCAGTTTGACCTTCACCAACATTGAAAATGAGGTAATAAAATACAATAGACATTTCTCAAAAGACTTAGAAGTGACCAATAAATATGGAAAAAGATATTCAGTATCACTTTCCATCATTATGCAAATCAAAGAAATTTGACAGAGGTATTATTTCATACTTGTTACAGTGGATTTTGTCAAAAGGACAAAACAATGCATAGCAAATATTGGTTTGTAAAAAGGAAAACAATCACTGTCAGTGAGAATATTAATTAGTAGATGAATTTAAGAGAAACAACTTACTGGTTCCTCAAAATTTGATTAAAAATGATCATATACAGTATTCCAATTAGGGTATAGAGCCAGAGGTTTGATTAGGGATTGTCAATTTGATTGATATAAAAATTCATAGAATGCATTTTTCCAGAAATGATTCACTGAAGAGGGAAACTCCTCTACTCAAGTGTGGCCAAAACCTGATAGCTGCTCAGATAGAGAAAAGTATGAGGAAAATGTCATCGTGTTTGCTGACCTGAGTAACTCCATGTCCTAATGGCTACTAGTGCTATTTCCATCCTTCTTTGACATTATAATGTTATAGTATCACAGGGGCGGGTGTATTAAGGAAAAGCTATTTCTTTCTAGTCAAAAGAATGAAATCCACTTTTCTCCAAGTTTTAGAACTACTTCTTGACCCGGGCCCTTGCCTATCTACTAGAGGTGGTCTCTACAGGTTCTATCTCCCCATTCACTGTGCATTTCAGCTAAAGTCACCCCCATTGGTTCCTGGGAGCCTCACATTCCCCTGGTGTCTGGGACACTCCAAAGGCTATCCTAGTTCCTCATTCCCTTTGCTACATATATTTGTTAGATTTCCTGACCCTCTATCTCGCTTACATGCCCTAGAGTTCCTGATACTGCTTATTTGCTTCCCCTACTTTCTCCATCCAAGGTTACCCTTTCCCTTCACTTCCCATGATAATCCTGCCTCCCTCCCCCAATGCAGGACTGAATAATCCACACCATGGTCTTTCTTCTTTCGAAGTTCCATATGGTCTGTGGATTGTATCATGAACATTATAAGCCTTTGGGCTAATATCCACTTATCAGTGAGTACATATCAAGTGTATTCTTTTATGGCTGGGTTCTCACTTAGGATGATATTTTCTAGTTCCATCCATTTGCCTGTCAATTTCATGAAGTCATTATTTTTTATTGCTGAGTAGTTCTCCATGGTATTCCATATTTTCTGTAACCATTTTTCTGTTGAGGGACATGTGGGTGGGTTGTTTCTAGATTATGGTTATTATAAATAAGACTGCCATGAACATAATGGAGCACGTGTCCTTTTGATAAGTTGGAGCATTTTAGGGGGGGGTGGGTATATGCCCAGTAGTGGTATAGGTGAGTCTTCAGGTAGATCTACTTTTCTCAGGAATCACCAGACTGATTTCTAAAGTGGTTTTACCAGCTTAAAATCCCATCAGCTATACAGGCATGTTCCTCTTTCTCTACATCCTCACCAGCATACTCAACAACAGATGATGTCACTTGTGTTTTTGATCTTAGTCATTCTGATTGGTGTGAGGTAGAATCTCAGGGTTGTTTTGATTTGCATTTCCCTATTGAACATTTCTTTAAGTGCTTCTTAGCCATTCTATTTAGCTCTGTACTCTCCTTTTTTGTTGTTGTTTAATTTATTTTTTTCTCCATCTTTATTAAATTGTATTTCTTATTTACATTTCTAATTGTTATTCCCTTTCCGGGTTTCCAGGTCAGTATTCTCCTAACCCCTTCCCCTCCTCTTCTATATGGGTGTTCCCCTCCCCATCCTCCCCTCATTACTGCCCTCCCCCCAACAATCCCATTCACTAGGGGTTCAGTCTTGGCAAGACCATGGGCTTCCCCTTCCACTGGTGCCCTTACTAGGCTATTCATTACTACCTATGCAGTTGGAGCCTAGAGTCAGTCCCAATTAATGTCTTTTGGGGTAGTGGCTTAGTCCCTGGAAGCTCTGTTGCTTGGCATTGTTGTTCATATGGGGGTCCAAGCCACTAAGCTTTTTTCAGTCCTTTCTCTGAATCCTTCAACGGGGCTTCCCATTTCAGTTCATGGTTTGCCATATCTGGCTTACATTTATATATTCTGGCTGTCTTCAGGAGAGATTTACATCTGTTCCTGTCAGCTTGCACTTTTTTGCTTCATCCATCTTATCTAGTTTGGTGGCTGTATATGGATGGGCCACATGTGGGGCAAGCTCTGAATGGGTTTTCCTTCAGTCTCTGTTCTAAATTTGCCTCCCTATTCCCTCCCAAGGGTATTCTTGTTCCCCTTTTAAAGAAGGAGTAAAACATCCACATTTTGGTCATCGTTCTTGAGTTTCATGTGTTCTGTGCATTTAGGTAATTCGAGCATTTGGGCTAATATCCACTTATCAATGAGTGCATACCATGTGTGTTTTTCTATGATTGGGTTACCTCACTAAGGATGATATTTTCCAGTTCCATCCATTTGCCTATGAATTTCATAAAGTCATTGTTTTTGATAGCTGAGTAGAAACATGAGATTCCACCTCACACCCGTCAGAATGGCTAAGTTCATAAACTCAGGCAACAGCAGATGCTGAGGAGGATGTGGGACAAAGAGAAACACCTCCATTGTTGGTGGGGATTGAAGACTGGTACAACCATTCAGAAATCAGCTTGATGTTCTTTCAGAAAATTGACATTGAACTACCTGAGGACCCAAGGCCTCTCTTGGGTATATACCCAAAAGATGCCCCAATATATAATAAAGATACATGTCCACTACGTTCATAGCAGCCTTTATTTATAATAGCTAGAAGTTGAAAGAACCCAGATGCCCTTCAACAGAAGAATGGATACAGAAAATGTGGTACATCTACACAATGTACTCTACTTTTTAATAGGGCTATTTGGTTCTATAAAGTTTACCTTCTTTAGTTCTTTGTATAGTTTGGATATTAGCCCTCTCTCAGATGTCGGGTTGGTAAATATCTTTCTCAATCTGTGGGGTGGTTGTTTTGTACTATTGACAGTGTCTTTGCCTGGGGAAGCTTTTTTTTTATGAGGTCCCATTTGTTCATATTCTTGATCTTAGCACATGCTTTGGTTTTTGTTCAGGATATTTTTCCCAGTACACATGTGTTTGAGGCTCTTCACCACTTTTTTTTCTATTAGTTTGATTCTATCTGTTTTGATGTAGAGGACCTTGATCAACTTGTACTTAAGCTTTGTACAGGGTGATAAGAATGGATAGATTTTCATTCTTCTACATGTTGACCTCCAGTTGAACCAGCACCATTTGTTGAAAATGCTATCTTGTTTCCACTGGATGGTTTTAGCTTCCTTGTCAAAGATTAAGTGACCATAAATATGTGGTTTCATTTCTCAGTCCTCAATTCTGTTCCATTGATCTACTTGCATGTGTCTGTACCAATACCATGCAGTTTTTATCACTCTCAGTCTATAGTATAGCTTGAGGTCAGGGATGGTGATTATCCCAGAAGTTCTTTTGTTGTTCAGGATAGATAGTTTCATTATCCTGGGTTTCTTGTTATTTCAAATGAGTGAGAATTTCTCTTTGTAATGCTATGAAGAATAGAGTGGGAATTCTGATGGGTAGTGCAGTGAATCTGTTAGATTGCTTTGTAAGATGGCCATTTTACATATATTAATCCTGTCAATCCATGAGCATAGAGGGCTTCCATCTTCTGAGGTCTTCAATTTTTTTTTGTTGTTCAGTGATTTGAAATTGAAGGAAGAAACAGGGACAAAAAATGGAAACAGAGACTGAAGGGAGCCATTTGGGACTTTCTCCACCTGAATATCCATCATGTCTGCAACCACCAAACCTGATTCTGTTGCTGTTGTCAAGAGATGCTTGGTGACAGGAACCTGGTGTGGTGGTTCCTTGGGAGGTCTAGCCAACTGACTAATGCAGATGTGGTTACTTGGAGCCAACGATCAGACTGAGCTCAGGGAACCTTGTGGAGGAGCTGGAGAAAGGACTGGAGGAGAAGAGAGGGTTTACAACCCCATTGGAAGAGCAACATAGGCTGATCTGCCCACTCAGTTCTCCCAGAGACCGAACAACGAACCGAAGTATACCTGAAGGGATCCATGGCTCCAGATACATATGGTTCAGAGGATGGCCTTGTATGACAGCAGTGGAAGGACCTTGGTCCCAGGGAGGTTTGATGTCTCAGCATAGAAGGATCCTGGAGTGGTAGGACAGGAGAGGGTGGGTAGATGAGAACCCTCACACAGGCAAATGGGAGGTGGGAAGGCAGATGTGGGATGGGGTGTTGTTTTAGGGATAACCGGATAGTAGGATATCATTTGAGATGTAAACGGATAGAATGGTTAATAATAAAATAAAATAAAATAAAATAACTAGAAAAAAAAAGAACTACTTCTCAGGATGGTGGAATCAACTTTAGCTATGTAAAGAGAGTTGAGAAAGTCATCTGTACTTTTAATGGAGATAATGTAACTTTTCCAGCTACAAGCTATCTTAGCATGGATGCTTGTAGAGACACAACCACATAATGTCCATTATATGTTCCAGGCTTTTCTTGAAAGTAACTCTCCTCACCTCTGATTTCCTTTATAAACATCTTGGTTTTCCTCCCTATTAAATGCTCCCCCACATAGTGCTTTTCTCTGTGACTTCTTGTCTGCACCATGGATGACTTCCATTTCTAAACAAGCTAGCTTAACTGAAATTGTATAATTTTGCTTCCTTTCCTCTACCTTCCTTCAGGGAGATAGAGAGTTTTACAGATTGCTTGCCCTCAGATTTTTCTTTTAAACTTTAATAAAATTACCCCCAAACATTTTCCACATTTCAGTACAGAAATAATGTATACATATTGCATAATTCCCTGTCCCTTTTCCTCCCTCCAACCCTTCCATAGTGGCAGAGGAGGGCAGAGAGATTGTATGAGATAGAAGAGCACAAAGTTTTCTCTGAAATTATGTCTCCTAGAATATCAGAGGTGCTATACTTATGGATTCTCATTAGTAAAACAGCCTAAATAAGACTTGAACAAAGATACCACACACAGACATATCAATATAGACAGGACAAATCTCATGAGAACTCAACCCTAGGAAAAGAACAACAGCTAGTAAGAAAGGCTGAGAGCTAGATTTTAGATACGGCGTTTATCGCAACAATATAAAAGCAACCTAGAAGAGTTTAGGACATTTCAGGTAGGATAACAATCCTGATTTGATCATTATGTAGTATTAGCTTAAATCCACACTACATCGTACCACATATATCTGTGTAATTTTATTCTTAAGTTTACATATTTACTTATAAAATGTAATCTCAATTATAGGTATTTACTTTTAGCATGTGTGTTGGAAACAATAACATGGAAAGGATGATTTGATCAGTTTTAGAACAATAAACCCAAAACAACATTTACATTGATTTCAGGTCAGTGCTTGTGAATACATACATGTATAGAAAATACTAAAAACTAATATTTTTGTAGTGGAACTTTAAGCAATCCTTTATTTATTTCTGTTATTTTTTCTGTGTTTTCTAAAGTATGTCTAATACATCTATGAAACATTTTATTGCATTTATTGCTCTGACAATGTCTCACACTATAGCTAAGGCTGGACTTGAACTTGCAATCCTTTTGCCTCAGTCTTCTGAGTGATTAGATTTTGGACCTACAGTACTACATCCAACTTACTTTCTGTAATTATAACTGTTATGAATCAGATTTGCTGAAACACTCTTTTCTATGAAAATGTCAATATAAATATTTATTCATTCAAGGTCTGTCAACAACTATTCTAATTCCTTAATATTTGTTAGGTGCAAAGAGAATAATACTCTAGAAATCTGAAGACCTCAAAAGTCCAAATAAATGTGCCTTTGGTGAATGCAAGCATAAGTTTGAAAATGGTAAATTCAAAAGTCATCACATAATTACTTCCATTGGAGGGGGTAAGTGAAATTCCTTAGATAAAAAACTGTTGGACAGATCATATTTTACTAGTTCTTGGATCTTTTGTTTTTCATTTAGCTTTTCCTTTTTTATGATGCATTAAATTCTTTGATAAGCTTCACTTTGCCATAAGGATGGATTTGATAGTTTTGCATTGTATTACCTGGAGTAAGCCCACCAGACCATGCATTCAAGGTAATTTCATTTTATCTGGAAGTGTAATTGAAGAATTGCATTTTGAATGTTAGAAGATCTCTAAAATGATTCCTAGCATGAACCTTGGTCAACTGGATACAATCCTATTTAATAGTGCCTTTGATAGCATTCATTTAAAATCCCAGTGCCAAATTCTGGGGGAAAGAGACCTTGAATAAAATTAGTTTCTAAAGGAACAAAGAAGGTAATATGTGCTTTTTTTAATCCAAAATTGATGATAACCTTAAAATGTCAGATCTGCTTGCATTTAAATAGAATATTCATAGAAAAATGAGTCATTTTTGCATAGGATAAAAAATACATGAGTGGTCATAGAACTTGAGGACAAGTACCTATTTCATCATCTCTTTATGTTATCAGAAAGCAGGTTGAAATGCCCTTTACAAAACACTTACAGTATTGGCAAAGAGAAAAGGCAGCAAAGTGGTTTGATTAAAGTTCTAATTGTTAGGAGATTGAAATGTAATTAAGTTATCTGTATTTTATTTTAATTTCAGCTCTTTTAAAATAGAAATCCAAAGCTGTGGAATATAATCATTGTTAGGGAGACTGAGTCACTTCCATTTACTTTCAGAACTAATTGGCACAAAAAAATATAATTTAGAGCTATTTATTTGTCCCCTCAAATACAATATTCTAGTTGCCTACAATTTGGAGAATGCATTTTTATTTTCCTTCATAGCATAAGAGTGCTAAAACCCATGATTATCATTAAAGGAAAGTAGGCAAAAAGCATATTTTAAAATCATCAAAATTTAATGCTTTCTCATTTTGAAACTAAAATGAAGCTATGGAGACAATGTAAGAGTCACATTCTCTTCTTCTGGCCTAGGAAAATGGAGAGAGACTCAGAACAAGTGATTGCTAGAAATGGAATTTGAAGGTAAACAACAACTCAACACACACACACACACACACACACACACACACACACACACACACACACACACACACACACACAAGGAAATCATGCCTTGTAAGGTTCATTCTCCATCAAGCATACTTCTCTTTGAAATAGAGATCCATTATAGAAAACAACACACAATTAAAATGCAGAGTTGTAGATCCCTGTCTCAATGGATTCAACTACAAAACACTCTTGCAATTCATAGAACATTGAAGAATGGTGAACAAAAAGACTGAAGCAGCCAGAGTATCAGAGAATTTGCTGTGAGATTGTGTCTCCTAATAACTTTCAAACCTATACTCAGAAAGTCTCACACACATGGCTGCCTGAATGTGAACAGAACAAGGAGGACAATTGTGGTAGCTGTTCTTGGTTGTCAACTTGACTACATTTGGAATGAACTACAACACAGAATGGGAGCACACTTTTTGATTTTTAAATTCTTTATATGTTTTGCATATTAACCCTCTATTAGATGGTTCTCTTCTACTCTGTGAAATTCCTCCTAACTCGAGTAATTGTTTTTTGTTGTTGTTGTTGTTGTTGTTGTTGTTCTAACACTTTTCATCTAATGAGTGCCATTTGTCATTTGTATTAATTCCTTGGCAAATGAGTTTGTAATTTTTAATTTAATTTTTTATTCACTTCATATACTAATTACAGTTCCTGTCCCTCTCTTCTCTTCCAAGTCACTCCACTACAAATCCCCCCCATGCCTCCTCCTCCTCCTTTTAATTATGTGTATATGTTTTCCAGCATGTGAGTGCAGGTGCCCCAAAGACACCAAAGATGTCTGATTGCCCTGGCACTAGTTGTGAACCACTTGATGTGGGTACTGGGAAATGAACTCAGGCCTTCTGGAAGAACATTACATACAATTAACCACTGAGACATCTGTTCAACTACCCTGAAATCATCGGGCTGATAGAAACTGACACACCAACCAGGGAGCATGTAGGGGCTGGACCAAGGCCTGCTACACATTTATAGCCAAAGTACATCTTGGATTTCATGTGGGTTCCCTAATAATTGGACTCTGCTCCTTGCCATTGGATCCCTTCCCCCATAGGTAGACTGCCTAGTTGGACAGCAGTAGGAGAAGATGTGATGAGTACAGCTGGGACTATTTGCCTCATGGTAGGGTATTACTCAAGGGATGTACCACTTTTCTGGGCAAGAGAGGAGGGGCAATGGGGACAGACTTGTAAGGGTAGGACTGGGAGGAGAGAAGGGAGTAGGCTGCAATTGGGATGCAAAGTCAAAAAAAAATAAATTATTGAAAAAGGAAAAAAGAATGTCTTTTCTGGGCTGAGTGGTGGTGGCACATGCCTTTAATCTCAGCACTCAGGTGGCAGATGTAGAGAGATCTCTGAATTTGAGGTTAGCCTGGTCTACAAAGAGAATTACAGAACAGCCAGGGTTACACATAAAAACTCAGCCTTAATAAAAACAAAGAAAATTATATATTATTGTCAGTAGTAATATAGAAAATATCAAAAAGAACTGACAAAGTAACATATAATAAAATAATGGTATGAAAAGCTGCAAGAAACAAATCAATGAAATTAGAAAAATAATATTGAATGAGGTATGTTCATAGGTTCATATGTTCTTTCTCATCTTTGTCTCCTATCTCCAAAATTTTAGATCTGAGTACATATACAGAAGTAACTGAAGAAAACAAGATAGTTAAAAGGGACCAATTATAGGATGTGGGGGTGGAGTGGGGGAAAATAGAGGGGACTAGCAGAGTACAAGTGATTTCTTTGAGGAAATGGGGAGGATGGATATGTTATAACTAGAAAGAAGATAAAGAAATACAGAGGAAGGCAGGAACATAAAATGACAAGAAAGATGTCTGAAAAGTCATTGGGAAATAAAATGTTAGTATATCTATACCAAAGAACTGCAATATATGCTTTAAGTCTGTATAAATATTGTATGTACTTTAGATAAAAAGTAGATTTTCCTCATCTGGGATGACAATGCTCCTCCAAGAGCCGATATCATCAAACAGGCATGAGATACTCTCTGTTGTCCAAGAGACTCCCAAAAATTAGAGCCTATTGCTATTGCCCTTGGGGCCCCCAGAGGTAGAAGGTAATTTCTTCTTACTTGATATGATGCACTGTAGAAAAAGGGTCCAGTAGTCCCTGAGGTGAAATTAAGGTCAAAGCCCCCTCCAGGAGGACTACTTTTCATGGTATCAGAAGTAGCCATGAAAACTTTCAAAGGAAGGAAGCAACACAGTCTTACCCGACCGAGACAACAATGTGTAATCACCACCTTCACATGTTGGAGGTATCCAATAGCTGTTCAATTTGAATTATGGACCACTCAACAAAAGGGAAGTCATGCCTTCTACAGAAAACTAACCAACTCTTAGGGCTAGTGGAGTCATGGATTATGGATGAGAATGTACAGCTTTGATTTACCAAACCAGAACAAATGTAAACCATTCTAAATATTTGTTCCATATTTACAGGTTAAACGAGTTCCCCACCGATCAAGGAACTTCTCTTTGCAAACTATGGAAACCACTATAGAAAATACAACTAGCAAAGCGGGTAGTTTTAGAGCCCAAGTTCCAATGAAGACTTCTCCAATAAAACTCATGAACCTAAGGCTCAAGGAGCTTTGCAGATCAAAAGGTAGGAAGATAGTAAGAGACAGAGAGGAGCAAGGAGTTTGTTGGGAGATTTCGTTTCCTAGTTATGTAAGAAACTCCTCCTATGAAGTGTCACTGACTTTCTAATTGTGAGCTGAAAGAGGCCAAGAACAACAGGTGTGTTAATGTGGATGATGAAAGCCCAGGTGAGTGCAGTCCTATGCAAAGAACTACAGGAAGCTCAAGAATGCTGAGAGTTGTGGTAATAATGGTAGCCAGAGAAGAGTAAATCATTTTGGTATTCTCACCAAATGGTCAACCCCAAACCCAGGCATACAAATAACAGTATAAAGGGCATGCAGGTGTTATTCATGTGTTTAAGAATGTACACACACACACACACACACACACACACACACACACACACATTTGTGTAACAACACTTAATGAAATAAGAGTCCATGTAGAACAAGGAGGAATATATGCTCGTGTTTATAGAAAAGGAAAAAGAAGAAAGTATAAATTATATTACAATCTCAAAAAAAAAAAATATTTAAAAGTTATGGGCAATATGTTGATATTTGTATTATTTAAGTGATTTAACAGCATCTAATAGAGAAAAGAAAAAAATAACTATGTAGTATCCATGCATTGATCATGGCAAATTATACCTTTCCACAGTTTGAAATATAAATTTAAACACCAGTAGAAAATCAACTTGAAATTATTATTTTTTCCAGTTGAAATCTGTTTTTTATTTATTTATTTATTTATTTATTTTCTACATTTTTACTCGTTATTTTGTTTATTTGTTTTAAATGTTACCTCCTCTCCAGTTCCCTGAAAACCCTCCCCCACCCCCCCCCCCCTGCTTTTGTGAGGGTGCCTCTACTCACCCACCCCTTCCTCCCCCACTGCTCTATTTATTCCCACACTGGGGAATTGAGCTTTCAGAGACCAAGGGTTCTCCTCCCATTGATGCCTGACAATGCCATCTCTGCTACATATGCAGCTGAAGTCATGGGTCTGTCCATGTGTATCTTTTGGATGACGGCTTAGTCCTGGGAGCTCTGTGAGTCTGGAGGTATCATTCACTCCCATGCTGTTGCAAACTCTTCCTCCTTCAGTTTTCCCCCAAATCCTCCGTGGGGTTCCTGTAGCTCATTCTGAAGTTTGGTTACAAGCATTCACATCTACTTTGGTAAGGCTCTGGCAGACCCACTCAGGAGACATCTATACCACCTTCTTGTTTGCAAGCACTTCCCAGCATCAGCAACTATCTGGGGTTGGTGGCTACATATGGGATGGATCCCTATGTTGGTCAGACCCTAGATAGCCCCTCTCTCAGTCTCTTCTCCTCTCCTTGTCCCTGCATTTCCTTTAGACAGGAGCAATTCTCAGTTAAAATTTTGTGAAATGTGGGTGGCCCCATCCCTCAACCGGTGGCTGCATCTAACCTCTGTATATGGGCTCTACAGGTTCATCTTATTTGAACCAGTATTTGTATTAAGTGTCCAGTTCCAAGACAATAAAAATACTGCTATGAATATAAAACTTACTCTAGAGCCAATGGTGAATTTAATCAAATAACTAACCCTAGCTTTCCACTTCTTATGGTCTTAACAGTAATTTCAGAAGCCACAGAAGGGAAAAATCTGCTTTCATAAAGCCAGATGGGCCCAAACATAGCTCAGAGTTTGGCCCCATAGTCAGAAATTTTAGAATTATTTGTGTAATTATATTTCTCTCCAAAATTTGAAGGACATTATGTCTATGCAGTGCATATAGTTTACTTTCAGCTCAATCAGTTCCTCTTGAAATGAGCTTCAGTAATGGGTCAGATGTTTGATAATTCAGATACTTCCTGAGATATGAATTCCAAAGGCAGCTGCAGATTTTATTTTTTTCAGCATGCATCATTTTTTTTCTTAAATTCACAAATAACACATGAACATTTTAGGAAAACAAGAAACTATAGATAAGCAAAGCATTTTAAAATCAACTCTTCTCCCATTATTTGCTGTTAACAATCACTATTATACATACTAGATACATAACTATCTAGAAATTTGTGTGTACTTGTTAAGTGAGATTTAGTAATAAGAATTACTATAGTACAATGTTCTATAAATTTCACTTATACTTAAAATAGTTATAGATTTTTTTTTTATTCAGTAAGTTCTTGTACTGTTTTTTCCAGGTGCATAGTAATCTATGCCACTAAGTTCATGGTCTTTTGGGTAGTTTTAGATAACATAAGCTTACTGCCATTAATAAACTTGTGTATGTAGTGTGTTGTGATATACTCATATTAAGGGAAAGTTTTAAAAATGATATTTATCAATGTGGATTTAAAATATGAAAGATTCACCTTATTTGTAAATCAAGTTTTCCACAGTTCCATATTGTAAGCCCCTGTGTGTGTGTGTGTGTGTGTGTGTGTGTGTGTGTGTGTGTGTGTAAAAGGTGCAAATTCTTTTAATTTGGGATAATGGCATGGCTTTCAAGAAGGCACATGATAATTTCGCTGAAAGGTTTCCTTGCAGAGAGAAATCACAATCTTAGTAGAAAGAACCCATATATATATATATATAGTGGGTGGCAAGTAGTTATGCCTACCTTTTGCTCTGGAGTGAGATACAGTCTTTAGTTTCGAGAGTCTTAAGGCAACCTGCTTCTTGACATAGAGAATCAATGTTATCTTGATTTTCTGCTGTGTAAGTATCCTTGCAGAAGTTGTCAAGAGCAAAGGACAGTCAATGCTTTCACAGAAATGTGAGAGACTAATGGAGTGGAGAATTTTGACCAATACAATTATTGATTCATAATGGGTGTGAATTATAAGAAATGTCAAAATGATATCCTTAAATGTTATAATTTTCACTCCTCTCAATACCTTTTGAAAGTCATTACTTATTGACATTTCACACATACTCTATTTTTGCCAGTCCTTCAAATTATAGCCATTATTATATATGGGGCTTCAAATTTAAAATTTTTAATTCATCTTGATGTGTATATTTGCCATTTGCATTTGTTCAATGGTCAATTTCTCTTTCAAGAGAACTATTCATTTATTCTACAGATTTTTTTATTGTTTTTGTCTTAGTAATTCATGGGTGACTTTACAAATTTAAAATATGGGTATGTGAAGCAAAGTCACACATCAAATACTACTTGGTTTTGTACTTTAACTTTATTTTCTTAACTGAAAAGATTCTATATATGGTTAATACTCACCGAGACTCCTTCTTTAAAATTATAATATTCTTTCATAAATACCACTATATGTAAAAGTGAGCTTAATCTCATTCCAAAATATGTAATGTATGCTGTCACCTGATAACATGTGCTAAACTCATAGTCATTTTATGTTCAAATACCTATACTTTTTTTAATGTATCAGTGGTGCTTTTCTTTTCCTTCAGGTTTCAAGTTCAGTGTTGGCAGATATCTTTTCATATCAATAAGGAAGTACAATATTATGAACCAAGGGGGGTCGAAAAGTTTAGGCCAGGGAGCTCTTTTTTTTAATTTAAAAAAATAAAAATAAAAAAAGAAAAGGAAAAGAAAAAGAAAAAAATAATGCAGTGAATTTTTCAGCAAGTTTTGTGACCTAGCATCTGACAGCATTCAACAAAATTAAATATCTTATCCTCTTCAGCTTCTGCCAAGTATCTCATAAACTGACTATGGTTAGAGGCACAAACACAAAGAGAATACACTGCCTCAATCACTTCTTTCCCATGACTTTACCTTACAAAGCAGAAGCCTGCTTGACAAATGATGGGTGGGAGCTATATACAGAACCTTTCCTTTTTTCACTTGAATGAACTTTTGAAATGTTCTATTTTATTGCAAGTGCCTCATCTAGAGAAAATGAATCCAACTTTTATATATTAGGAGGAAAGATTTCAAATTACATTTTGGCAGGTAGCTAAATATCATGAATGTTAGAAACGTTGATATTTAATGGTGATATCAAGGAAGGTCTTTAATTAAAGGATGAACTATTCAGTTAATTAATCTAAAAGTTTCTTAATCTATATAGAAAAAAATTTAAAATGAACTAACTTCCTTGGGATATGTACAAAACTCAACTCTAGATGGAATAAGTGCTTTGATTTAAAAATCAAACTTATGTATAACTAATATAAACTTTATGTGATGATCATTTTTGAGTAAATGATTTCTTAACGCATATGGAACATAGCTCAAAAGCAAAATATTGATCACATTGACTACATTCATAACAACTTATGCACAACCATTCAATGTAGATAAAAGAAACTGTAGAGTGCTCAGTTCTAAATGGGACAGAAGTATCATAACTTCTACTTCAAAGGCTCAGAATCATCATGGTTAGAGGGAGTGGAACGATTGTAAAAATCAGAAGCAGTAGACACCTACAGTAGAACAGTACTTTGGACATGACAGGGACATTGCAGTTATGAACTCACAGTGTCAAAGATCAAAATAGTCAAATTCCAGACTGATTGGGATGACAAAATGAAGTCAGGATCCCTGGGGATGAGAAGCTACTGGCAAAATTTTGACAACTAGTGGAAGGAGAGTCAGTTTTCCTTAAAGGTGTAGACTCTGAGAAGCTGCCCACACTCTGCTAGATGTTCTTAAACTTATGTACATTTAGGTAGCACTAAGTGAACTCGGTGGGTTTAAAGCAAAAAAGCACATCATGTGACAGAGAAGTGGTGAAAGGGATCAGGAAGGAATTTTAGGGAATAGAAATTTGAGTCAATTACATGCATGGATGGAATTCTCACATTATAAAAAAATAATGACTAAATAATAAAGTGTGCAAAAAGATGTACCAGTTTACAGAATATAAAAATCTACTAATGAGTGTCAGTCTTATAAAAGAGGCTATATTAATAATAAATTACAGAATAGTTTACATAAAATATATAACATGATACATATAACATTAAAGACTAATGTCAAAGGGAGATAGATTGCTAAAAGGATAATGGCACTTGCTAGTAAAGCTGAGCATTTGAGTTTGAATCTGAGAATTCACATAGTCAAAGGAGAGAGCCAAGTACTTCATAATGTCTGCTGACTTCCACAAGTATACCCTGGCACACACGCTCCTAAAAACACATAACACACACACACACACACACACACACACACACACACACACACACACACACACACATTCACAAACAATACACATACTCATGGCAAATGTAGCATATTTAAAGGATCGATCTCAAAGAAATACCATATAATACTAATTTATGTAAAAAACAAAATCAAGAACATTGGTAGTATCAGAGATTTTAGTAGCTCAGGTGAGAACAAAGCATGCTATAGCCCCTTTGGAAAAGTTTGCCATAATCTAATAAGGTGAACTATCCTCATATTCCATACAGTGTAAACTTCAAGCTAAGTACTCTCTAAACAAGTTGATTTCCTAATTACCTGCAGTACTAAAATTTCTACCATAATTTATTTTTTACTTCCCTCTATTTAGTGATCAACTACTTAAAGAAAGGCCTCAAACTGGTCATTTCTGTTTAACTAACCAAAACATATACCCAAGAAACAAAGATATTTTTTCCTGTTTTTTGAGAAGCCTGCAACTGACCATGAACTGTGTCTTTTAGTTCAAAGTTCTTGATATACAATCTGTACAGTTAGATCTTATAAGGTGAAATAATTTATGTAACATCACATTTTATGTAAATTCCTACAGCTAGAATGCAGGCTCTTCCAATAGCTACTACTTGTGGTATATTAATTATAAGCACCATTCCCATTCTCTACTCCAAAGGAAAATTATGGCAACACTATCTGTATATTTTTATTGGAAGGAAACATGAATATATAAATTTGGAAATGCATTGAACCAGCTGGATTAAGTGAATACATTCTAACTAATTCTTTTATCTTCACTTTAACACAAAAAGATTGAAAATTGAGACAGAGGCCCTTTGTTGACTTTGACAGTAGCTAATTTGAATGACGTCAAGAATTAATTACTAAAATAGTTTTCTAGTTTTACATTTTAAAGGAACATCTGCACTTCATGCTTTCTACATTCTTTTAAAACGTATGTGTAAATCTATAACCAAGATACTATCAAAGCATTCAGATTCAGTCAAGATTCTGGTACTCTGAAAGTTATCTTTATACTGTAGCCCATGAATCATTCATCTATTTGAATTTCTTTTTCATTAATATTTTCATTGTATTCCTTTAGATGTTTTTTCTGCATATATGTGTGTGTGTGTGTGTGTGTGTGTGTGTGTGTGTGTGTGCCACATTGATTCTTGTAGTCTGTGGAGGCCAGAAGAGTGTGAAATGCCAGGAGCTGGAGTTACAGATGGTTGTGAGCTTTCATTTAGATGCTAGGAACTGAGCCTGGGTTCTCTGAGAACTGTGAGTGCTCTTAACAAGTGATCTACCTCTCTTGCCTCATGATTTTGAATTTTTGATATCATAATGTGCTTACAAAATTTGATTGTTTCTCATCATTTACCTTAACAGTGAAATCTCACCGTATTTCCCTTCACCAGGAATACACCTGTAACTGTTATCAGTTTTACAACAAAGAAACAGTTCTATGATAATAGAGTGGGCATCTACCAGGCATCAGTGACGACTTTGCCCTGTTTAGAAAGGAAGATGATATGATTATGAGTTTTATTAATATTTCTACTGTCAGTTCGCCCATTTCCTCCTTCCTATACTTAAGGCTATGTTACTAAACCTTTCTCATCTTGGTTCTATATTCTTTGATAAAAATATTTTTTCAGAACATGTTTCTCAAGCCAGTATATTTTTCTCTACATTTTATTCTTTGGACTTAAAAGACTTATATTCCTAACATTTCTCTCCTGATGTTTTTAAAATAACATTATGATAAAACAAACAAATCAATAAAAATTAAGGCAATGGTTTGAAGAAATCTCTTGCACTGTGCTGAGATTATATTGAGAAAAAGGGCATGTGAAAAATAGGAGAAAGATACTTGATTCTTGACATTTGTCTTAGTCAGGGTTCTCTAGAGTCACAGAAATTATGGGAAGTCTCCCCATAGTAAAATAATTGGTTGATGACTTACAGTCTGCAGTCCAACTCCCCAACAACTATCATCAGCAGCTGTGAATGGAAATCCAAGGATCTAGCAGTGGCTCCATCCCATAAGGCAGGCAGGCAGGCAAGAAAAAGAAAGGCTCTTCCTTCTTCCAATGTCCTTATGTAGGTCTCCAGCAGAAGGTGTGTCCCAGATTAAAGGTGTGTACCACCACACCTGGGTCTGGGACTTGCTTTGTCCCAGGTGACCTTGAACTCAGATATCTCTTTGCCTCAAGCTCCTGGGATTCATAGCCACTTTGCCTCAAGATCTGCATACCAAGATTCAGGTCAGAAACTTGTATCTCCCAGCCTCAAGATCAGGATCAAAAGTGAGCCTTCCAATTCTGGATTATAGTTCATTCCAGATATTCAGGTCGACAACCAGGAAAGCCACTACGACACTAAAGTGTATTTTTGAAATAAATACTTACTAAAGGTTTGCCACTATTTCTAGACCTGTAGTTGTATAGGTCACAGGTCTCCTCCTCTCAGTATCCACTGTTTAATGTTGAAAACTATTTAGAACATAGTTGTGCTATGGCAAAGGAAATATAAGCCAAAGAAAATCTGTTTATTTATCTAGCTATTTATGTATAGATCACTAATAAGGTAGAACGTAAAGCCAACTTAGATGGTTAGGTATATGAAACATCTTGAGTTATAAGGGCACTGACATTAGAGCAAGTGAGCTTTTAAAAATATCATTGTACTAGAAAATGAGGAGAATGCCCCAATAGGGAAAATGCCTAGATATTAAAAAAAAGTGGAACTCTCCAACCCTTGACATTTTTGCTCAAAATCTCTTCCTAGATTGATTCTTTCAGTTGCATGAACAAGGCTGCAAGTAGAGTCATTGAACCCTTTGGGTTAGTTAACATATTTCAACGAACAGTTGTCATTTGAGACATAAAAAGGAAATATTCACTGAATTGCAAAAAGAAATGGCTTTTGGTCCTTTAAAAAGGAAAGATGGTGAGAGTGAGAGAAAAAGCAAAGTGCAGAGAGACAAAAATAATTAGTGACTGGAAAAAGATATTTAATAAGATCAAGACTTAACTAAAATAGTGATGTTTTATTAATATTTAATTCCATTCATCCAATTAATTCAGAATATATTACCAGCATTAGCTTAAAGTCCAATGAAATCTCACTTTAAAAAGGTAATTTCTACTGACAGCTATTTTCTCAGAAGACTTGTAGGCATCGTTAAAAATCAATGTCTAGGGTAAGGTTAGGATTCTCTCTCTCTCTCTCTCTCTCTCTCTCTCTCTCTCTCTCTCTCTCTCTCTCTCTTTCTCTCTCTCTCTCTGTTTTGTTTGACACTGTATTGCTAGAATTTTAGTGTTATTATTAATTATTCATTTTGTTATGTTTAAATCAATTAGCTTGAGAGTTATTTACTGTTCTTGATAATTAGATGTAGCAATTAAGGCATACTTTATATTACACTAGATTTTTTTTCTAAACAACTCATGAACACGAAAACCATGATGGGTTTATAGATGTAATTTTAAGTGGGAGTCTTTGAAGGATCATGATGGGTGTATCCATTCTCCACTTGAAAGAACTCACTGTAACATGTTTTACAAGCCCAATGTTTATAAATTGGAAAGTAAATTAATACCAAATAGTCATTGTTTGTTGTGCACAATCATAGCTATTATTGCTTAGCCAGACTGTTTCTACTATACTTTATTCAATAATCAGCTATCACACATGTAACTGCAATTGGGTTTGGCTTTGGGTCTCCATATTTGTAAAGCAAAGCAAGTCTTCATATCTGTTGAAGTAATGAGAGAAAAATTAGTATAATAATAAACAATTTAACAGATTGCAGAAAACATAGTAAAAATTAAAGAAGCCTGTACTAAGGAAATTAATACTGTGTCTCTGATGGGAATTCTATATGAACTATTCATTAATCTTAACTAAAAAAATAGTGTTTTACATAAATAATGAGACTGGGAGTTTTCTTTTACATATGAAAAGGATAAGCATGGTCTGTTTCACTTTTATCTACGTATTTAACATTTCACTATATATCTGGGTGGTGATTAGGAATAAACAATGGGAGTTCTTAGTACATGGTCAGTGTTTTATACACACATCTACTCATAGGCTTGTGAGTTCAAAAGTTATTTAACACTATATCCACTTTGAGTTTAATTGAGAAAAACAGTCAATTGAGAGAAATTTAATGTCCAATACAGTAAGTATAGGAAGACTGACAGAACATTTTCCATAAATTATTATGCTATAAAAGCCAGAATAGGGCATGATAAGATAGCACCATAATGCCTAGAATGCTTGCCTGGATTCCATTCCTAATACTGCCTAAAACAGTATGCATTGGTAATCTTTCTTTAACACTAAGGCCTTTTGACAGTTACAATATTCATTTCTGTTAGAACCAGGCCACACTTTATCTCAGTAAGCCTTCACATAACACTGTGAGGTAGGTATGAACACTATCATCATTTTCAGATCAGAAAACTGAAGTTCGGAGACTACTGTGGTTAAAGGCCCTGCATATGTTTGTTCAGGTTTTAGGCAAAAGAGTCATGAGCACAAGCCTGGAAATGGCAGTGTGGTTATTTGCTGGGAATTATAAATTAGAGCAGTGACAGAGAGCCAGCTGATCTAGTTTCTTCCCAATTCTAGTCAGGCCACAGATGGCTTAACAATCTGTCTTTCTTTCAATTAACCATTCGCTATCATTTTCAGAAGATTCCCTTTCTTAGTTTCATGGATGTCCCTTAGTAGCAGATTGGCTTGAACAAACAGAAGTCCAATTTTGTATGACTTCTGACAATTCCTAAGCATCTTGGTTATGGGTTTCTTTTGCTAAAATAATACTCTCTGGGACACTTATTTTATAAATCCTGAGAGTTTCTCAGAATATACATCTATATGATCAGAAAGTGGGATATGATCAGGAAGTGGGTCAACTGCAACTACAAAGCAAAGAACACAGAATAAATTAGCTTGCAAGAAGAAAATGTGTGTGTAGGAATTATTTGAAAAGAGAAACTTAAAAAAGAAGAAAAACAAAGACTAAAATGGAAGACCTATATTTAACATATTGGAAGGAGATCTTTCAGTAAATTCTAAGTAATCATACTTTGTTTTGGAAGTAAATTGTTATTTTTTCCTCATCTTCTTGTGGGTATCATTCTAATGTTTACACCAATGAACTTGCTAGAAAAAAGAGATTGTCTTAATTTTATTTTTCTGATTTATTATTTATCGGATTTTTAATAAAAATAAAAGTATAAATACACTTAACTGCATTGTAACATGGTAAAGGCCTAATTGTGTGGAATACAGATGGTCCAGCATGCACAAAACCCCAAATTCAATTTCTGGATTCTTCATTGTGCTTCTACACTCACACCCCTGGAAAAGAGAATAAAAGAGTTCAAGATCATGATTATCTGGAGAACTGTGGATCAATGGACAAGAAACATATATGAGTGGAAACTTACCCTTCTAATTATCTATAAAACACTGTATTCTGTCCCTACTTCTGTTATTCCAGAACATTTTATAATGCCTCTGGCTTATCACAATTTTCTACAACTTCACAGAATCTATTTTACTTTTATGTTGTATATAATTTTCCCGCTATTCTTTGTTTTAATTTCTGATGACTTCTGAATACATGTCACAATGCAACCTCATTTTGTAGCCTCTGAGTATGAGGTATTAGATTCCTCTGCCCTGTGTCATTCATGCCCAAGTGGACCACACGTAGACCTCATTGTCTTCATAGGCCTCTTTAATTTCATTTTTAAAAAGATGTTATAGAATGTGATGATGAGTTTATTCTTCAAATAAAGGCTTAAATTGTGGTCATGTATTACAGTACTGAGGTGCAGGATTTCTAATCAAGCTTTTGGTATATTTTAGTGTACTATATGAAAGACAAGTAGGGGCTATTATCTCCATTTACCACACAGTACATTTTCTGTTATCATTGGTTTATCTTGTTTGCTTTGGACCATCTCAGGTATAGGTATTTCACCTAAAATTTACTTGACATATAGTTGTAGTTTTTTGTATTATAAGATAATTATTTACAACCTTCTCTTTTCTACCTCCAATTTCTCTCATATCCCTCCCTTGCTCTTTCTCAAATTCATAACCTTATTTCCTTTAATCAATTTTACATATATAGTATTACTGAATATATAAGTGCTATCTTCTCTGCTTGTATATAATTTCATGTACGAATATATAATCAGAGCTGAGCATTTGGTATTGGAAAACCAACTGGTGTATTTTTCTCTGGGTAATACTACTCCTGATTTCAGTATTCACTTGTTGTTTGAAGTTCTTTGTCAGTGGTTGGTGCCATGTGAACTTTCCTCCTCCCATGTTAGTATTTCTATGAAATCATTGCTTAAGTTCTGTTTAGGCAGCCATGTAAATGGAACTCCATGGTTGTAGCTTCTGAAACTTCTAGGAGTTCGTTTTCACAATAAACTCCCTGGTCCTCTGGCTCCTATGAGTTCCCCCCTACTCTTTTGCAATTATTGCTGCACCTTAGATAAAGGTGTCGTGTTGTAGATGCATCACTAGGTAATGGACAGCACATGATCTCTTGCTCTCTGCATTTTTATCAGTTGTGCCTTTCTCCATGTGTTGCAAGACAGGCTTACTTGATGATGGGTGGAACTATCCTAATTTGTGGGTAGATGTTTCGAATATGCTTAGAGATTATTCTGGGTTAGTAAAATTGGCATTTGGAGTTTCTCCTCCAAGAACCATGACTGCATTGGGAGAGTTGATTGGGTTTCCAGCTCTGGGTATGATTATCTGCTCAAAGAGAAGTTCAATTAGAGAATGACTACCCTCAGGGTATGTGTCTAGTTATTGTACTCTTAAGATTAATTGCACCATGCTTATTATTGTTGTGGTTCATTGGCATCTAAGTAGAACTTTTAGTTGTTTTTCTCCTTTTGGAAGCTTCTGTAGTACCTCCTGGTTTCATGAGAGTTAGTTCCTACCTATAACCTGAAATTCTTGATGTGAATATTATTTCTTCTCAAAACTCTTCTAACTTTAGGCAATTCTTAGTAACCCAGTTGCCATGAGCATAGACATATGCATGCAAAGTAGACTAGTTCATTGTGGGGAAAACAGTGACCCTTTGTGTAAATGATGAAAGGAATAGGAAGTTATTGTCTGACTTTGAGAGACTGCAAGTTGAAGTTCAAAGTAGATTAGATACTTTTTATACATGAATGTATAAAATTAATGTATGCTATTTAGCTATAACTTAAAATGACCCTTAAAATCTTTCCCCCCACATTGAACTAGAACTTTCCTAATTTCTCATAATTTAATAAAATGCAATTTCCAGGTAGCATAATAATAATAATAATAATAATAATAATAATAATAATCTTATTATATCAGCACACTGTTGGTAGAGCTCACTGTATGTCAATCACTGTTCAAAAATCTTCAAAGAAATGTATCGCTTTAATAATTAATATAGATAAAAACTCTGTCATCATATTACAATCTATTACCAATTCCTCATCACAGGAGGTTTTCAGCCTTAGCTGAAAGGACTTATAGCATTTCATTGACTCTACAGAAAGGAACTTTGTTTGATAGAAATGAATGGGTAAAACAGGGTCATGTGCAGCATAATGAATGCCAATATGAATCCTTAGCTAAATGTGGAAAAATGTTCCATGGCCTCTATTAAAGCTTTTATTATGCCTCTTTTTTCTTATGTGGTTAAAAATTAGATAACAGCTACCTGGATAGGAAAGAAGAACATAAAAGAGAGACATAATTTCAGTAATAAGCCAAAGAGTGTTCATTTGTAAGTAATTAGTTTGCTCAAATAAAATTTCTATGGTAGCTGACGTTGTTCAACTAAGTGCTTAGTTATGGATTGAATTAGTACACTTGGAAAAATAATTTTGTGCCACTACTATTAATGTTGAATCATAAGAACTTCTCTGAAGATCATAACATTTCTGCATCATAGATATTTTTAACCTTAACATTATTAAAACCCTACTTGTAAAACTGATTTTTCTGATTTTTAAAAAATGTTTTAATTTTTATACTTTGAGAGATTAAATGAGAATTGTAAATACTTTTGTCAAATAAAAATGATCACTCCTTGCAAAATGAAATCATTTCAGAAGAGCATGCATGAGCTGGGCTGGGTTCAATCCCCTGGTACATATGTGGCCTATGTAGTAAAGAAAGCATCTAATCCTGTAGAGACCTGTTGCTCCAGGTTGGGGGGTGGGGTACTGGGAAGGGGGCTGTCCTCTCAGAGACAAAGGGGAGGAGAATGGGGAAGGAACTGTATGTGGGGGGACTTGGTGGAGATAGCATTTGAGATATAAATACATAAATACATAAAAGCATTTCACTAAATAACCTCTCGACATAAGACATTAACTCAACTAGAACTTATATTTTAAACAGTAAGACTATATAGAACATCAAATTCACTAGGTTGGCAAATTTATAGAGCACAAAACATATTTTATATTTAAAAAATAATAATGGTTTAAAATGCAAGTAAAGCATATCAGTGGCGTTTGTTTCTGTGACATTCCTATAATAATTTGAAAAAAAAAAGTCTTTTCCTCAAGTCATGCAACTACTTATTTGTTGCATGGAAGCTTTATATCTAACAACCCTTTATGCCTTTAACTAATGGGAAATTTCATTTTGCATGACAACTCCGTGATTATGAATAATTACAATACTTGTGATTCTTCCATTTGAAACAGAAATTCGTAAATTCAGTAAGAGAATACCTACAACAATGAGTGAGCAATTGAAGCAGGGGAGAGCTGTACTAATAAGTCAAGGACAAGAGTAACTAGGGTTTTCTCAGAAAACAACTGTTTCAAGTTCAAGATTAAGAATTTTTATACGTACTTATAAATATTAGCTACATTCTATATAAACTCAAGTCAAGGATCTTTTTTTTTTTGAGAAAAATGTCCTGGTTTTACAAAAATCAAATAAATTAAAAAGTTGAAAAGTTGTCGAATATGAGAAAATAGAGGTGAATGATCAACAGCGGGATCTAGTTTTAAGCAGTTACATAATTGACATGACTCGTTATTCTGGAGTAAGCTTTTGTAGGCAAAAGAAATCAGTAATGTGAAATTTGGATGGAGGAGTCATTACAGGCAGTGTGATGATGACAAGAGAAAGTTAAAAGAGCAGTGGTCCTGAAAACTTACCTGTAATGAGCAATAAAATGATAGTGTATCATTATCTGTTTGTAGGAAACTCAGGAAATTCATAATCTGATATGGAGCCCAGAAAAGAAATGAGTAGAAGGCACCATTGCACTCTGTGCACAGGAATTGAAGAACTGTTATTGCAGAAAACCTGAATGTGCAGTGGGGTAAATAATAAATTAAAAAGCCGCTGATTCAGGAATGAGATCCCATCTTCCTATCAAGGAAAAGCAAATGGGTGGCTGAAGGGAAGAGTGGTGCAATTTCACAAGATAGCCCTGAGAATATAAAATTGAAGAACTCTATATGAATGGAGGCGACAGACTGCTACATAGACGAATTAAATTATAACAGCAGCACAGAACTTGAAGCTATATTTAGTCGGATGTAGCAAGAGGCTACACTACACCTGCACCAATTCTGGGAAGGAAATATTTGTACATAAACCAACATGTGAAAATTCTTAGTTGGCCATCAATACAGCAGATAATCTTATCTCTGTAACTGCATACTCTTTTGGGGACAAGTACACATTCCAGGAAGACCTTCGCAAACTGCCCTTTCCATACCCTATGGGTCAGAAGTAGCATCCTCAAATTGCCTCAGTTCTCTAGCATACATCTCTGCCCACCCCAAATGAGGACTTGGATTTCATGCTTAGAGAGATCCAAAGCAGATGGGAACTATTCAGAATTTGGAAAAACAAGGATGCTTCAATTAATGGGCTGCTGGCAAGCAAGTTCTGCAGTGCACATTTTACTCCCACATACATTTTATTCGTGCATACACACATGCATATTATTTATTTTACTTTTTAAAGAGAGGATGATCACAGATTTATAATGACAGAATGTCCCTGGAGAAAAATCAGTATGTGTTGCATTTAGTGGCTTAATTCAGGGGTAACAAAGGAAGAGGTATGCAATCCAATTTCAGAAACAAAATGAACTACTGACATATTTGGTAAAGACAAGTCCAATTTCAAAACCAAATAGTCTCCCTCTCAATGTGTGGCAGATCTAATTAAATTTAAGTCTAATATTATGGAGGGCAGGAAAACTGCTGCTCATGCTTGATATATGTGTTGAGAGAGCAAGGAATGGAAAGCACGTTCTAATTTCTACTGAAATGGAAACAGCAACTCAGTAGGTTATATTAGGAAGAGTTGAAACTTGTGCTCCATTTCCTTTCCTTTGTGGAATGACATTACTTCGTGGTTCTTATCCAGATTTCAGGGATGATTCCAGATAGAGAATTGTAGACTACATAATAATGTAACAGTATTAGAATTCATGCTTCCCCCCTATTTAATTGCTTTATTGTTTCACTTCCTTGCAAGTATATAATGTGAGGAAAGAAGAAATTTCCAGGAAATAGGTTAAGTGTAATATTTCTAATTAGATAATAAGGGATGGTATTAAAACATTAAGCAACCATTTATATCTTGAAAATTAAATAGGAAGTTTTGAGATGCAATTAATTGAGAAATGAAAAAAAAATTACCTGTCCAGTGTCATTTTTTGTCTGTAGGGAGATGTGTTGTCCATTGTTTGATAGATATGCCATTTGGGCTCTCAGATATCTACAGAAGCACACACCATCCTAAATTCTGTACAATGACTAATATTAAACCAACAGCTTGGATTACCCAAGATACAATCTATAGTCCACATGAAGCTCAAGAAGAAGGACGACCAAACTGGGGATGTTTCAGTCCTTCTTAGAAGGGGGAACAAAAATATTCAAAGGCAGAAATATGGAGACAAAGTTTGGAGCAGAGACTTAAGGAATGACCATTCAGAGCATGCCCCACTTTGGGATCCATCCCATATGTATACAGCCACCAAGCCCAGACAATATTGCTGATGCCAAGAAGTACATGCTGACAGGAGCCTGATATAGCTGTCTCCTGAGAGACTCTGCCAGAGAATGACAAATACAGAGGCAAATGCTAGCAGCCAACCATTGAACTGAAAATGGGTTCCCCATTGGAAGACTTAGAGAAAGGATTGAAGGAGCTAAAAGGGTTTGCAACCCCATAAGAACAACAATACCAACCAACCAGAGCTCCCAGGGACAAAGCCATGTCAAAGTACACATGGACAGACCCATGGCTCCAGCTGCATATCTTAGCAGGGGTGGCCTTGTTGAGCACCAATGGGAGGAGCCCTTAGTCCTTCAGGCTGGACCCCCATTGAGGAAGTGACAGAGTGGGGGAGGCTGGAAGGGGTGGGTGGATGGTAGGGGACACCCTCATAGAAGAATTGGGGGGATGAGATACTGTTTTTTCGGATGGAAACCAGGAAGGAATAACATTTGAAATGTAAATAAATAAAATCCAATAAAATAAATTTACATTTAGGAAACAAAAGACTTATAGACATTTAAGTGCATTTTAGAGACATAAAATGAATATTTAGAACTAGCTGATAGATTTAAATAAGCTGTTCTTAATGTGACTTTGCCTTTAATTGGAATCCGTTAAGTGGCTCTATCATTATAAAAGGAAAATAATAGCAAATGTACAAACAAGTGGCAAAGGGGACAAAAGTGAAAGTCTCCTTGGAAGAAAGCAAAGTACAGAGGAGAGAGTGAGGTCTAAGAAAATTCAGTAATAAAGAATAAAAAAAAAAATAGGCTAGCACAGCAAAGATCAATGGAAACAATAAGCTTTCTATTTTAGTTTTTTGTATCTGAGCCTTTATTAAAAATGAAAAAAATAACAAATATCTCAGAAGTTATATATCAGATAGAAAGAATTTGGCCTGCAGGTAAGGAAATTTTCAAATCAATTAGCAATATACTATCAGGGTAGATTTCTCCAATTATTGAAGAGTGCAAGATCTTGAAATGGAAATGCCATGTCTTGGTGGCCTCAATCACCAACAAATGTTTGTTACTAATCGTTTGGTCTCTAATGTTTCTTAGTAAGATGCCCCCATAATAACATAGCATCTCAGGCACTGATCTTCTATTTTACATAAGTTGTTCATATCCTTTTATTGTTTCAGTCTTTGAAATCACTGAGTGTTTTCTGATATCGAATGCTCTGAAAGGCAACTTGCAGGATGATTGCTGTAAAAAGGGCCAAGCTTGAAATACTGCTGATTAATGTCACTGATTTTGTAGAAATGCCTCCACTTCATTCCGTACACACTTGCCCTCTGAATTCATTCCACTAGGAATTTTGTCTATGGCTTGGTGTTCTAATCTTCTGTTATCAGTTTGATAACTACATGTTGCTAATTTTCATAAAAATGTCTGAAAGTCATAGGAAAGCTTGTCTTTTTGGCTGCCTAAATGGAATTTTAGTGTGCCAGTTGGTAGGAAGAATGATTATGTTGGGAGAATGGATGAATATCTTAACTAGTTAAATACATGCATTGGAAGAAAATGATATTTGACACACATGAGAATATTTTGAAGTTGACTTTGATTTTTGTCTTAATTTTAGGAAGAACAGCTTCTATATCCCTCTATTTTGATTTAATGTGAATTGCTTCTCTCACTTTCAGGAGAAAAAGAACATATATGCACAAGTTGAAATGATTCATAATTTCACTTGAAAAAGTCCACCAAAATATTTGGGATTTGGGAAGAGAAAAAAAAAGACATTTGATTTTTTAAAATGATAACTCCTGATCAGTGTTAAATACAGTATTGCCTTTATCAAAATATTGTCAAAAGTAATCTATTCACAGCAACAATTAAGGGAAGCAAAAACAAACATAGCAAAAGTAAAAATATGAGAAGCACATACACATGCAGACATACAGACACAAACAGAAAAACACACACACACACACACATACACAGAGAGACAAGCAAACAAAACACAAAATCAGAAACCATAATATATAAGCAAAAACTCACTAAGGGAAAGATAGAAGGCCCAATAAATCATTATGAGACAACACGATCTTCCAAACTGAAATTCAGGTAGTTTTGAGTTGGCCATCTATTGCTGGTCATGGGGTCTGCCTTTGAGTATGAAATACGGTTTGTATATCCAATGAGACTCAACTGAAGAAAACTATTTTTTCTGAAATAATGTTTCAGCTGCCCTTATATGTGTTGTGTCCTATGGGTAAATTTAGAGTTTTAAACATCAAGAAAATGTAAATTTGCAAAGTAATCATTTTGAACACTAGAGTCATGTTCATTTGATTGACTAAGGATATTTTCATCACTATATTAAATACTAATTATTAATCTGAAATAAATAGTACTCTTTTTCAGGAATGATAACTTTCTTGATGCATAATAAGTCTGTTGTTGATATCTTTATTATAAATATTTTCCTTTGTATTCACTTATTAATAAGGACTATATACCTGATATTATTCTAGACATTTAAAATATCACATAAATTAATTCTTAATGTTTATTCAAAATATTACAAAGGCATATGCACCAACTAATATTAAGGAGTAAGGTACTATCTTCAGATTTTGAGAGTTTTGTTCATATCTTATTATGATTTTATATTTTTCAGTCAATTTATTCTGTATTTTAGAAAAACAGTCTCATATACTTGAAGTCAAAATATAAACTTAAAAATAATAAACCATAATATATAAGATGACCCCATAATAACATAGCATCTCAGGCACTGATCTTCTATTTTTACATAAGTTGTTCATATCCTTTTATTTTTTTTTTCAGTCTTTGAAATCACTGAGTGTTTTCTGATATTGAATGCTCTGAAAGGCAACTTGAAGGATGATTGCAATAATAGTTAAATAGTTCCTTATGTAATAGAAATAGAGCTATTATATGATTCTCATATCCTACTTGGTATTATATATCTCAAGGAAATCAAATAAGAATATCAAACATATGTTTGTTACTATGCTATTTATAATAGCTAAAATTAATCTAGGCAATTATGACAAATTATAAAACAAAGAAAAATATGTAGTATATATACTACCATATTATTAGCTAATAAAGAATAATGGAATCCTCTAATTTTCACACACAAAAAACGAAACCAGAAGACAACATCTTAAGTGAAATAAATTAGGTTCAGAAAGGTAAGTACTGATATTCTTTCTAGGAGTGATATCAAGAAAAGGTCAATCTGAATATAAAATATTGAATTATATAATTGGAAATATATGAGTGAGTTTGGGTAAAGGGAGTTTTGGTTTGAACAGTGCAAGATACATGTGTGTACTATAAATAATACTTTATTAGTCAGTTTGAGAATATTCAGTTTCTTTTGTGTTACTCTGATGAATATTACCTTAGATATCTATGCACCTGTCAAATAGTCTGCCATAAACAGAGAAAAACATAACTTAAAAGTGTTTGTACCATTTTGGGAAGTTTTGTTCAGGGTAAAATTTCACTTTAATAGTATGGAAGCATGAAGGGAAATAGGAGCAAAATATCTGGAAGAAAGGTGGGAGAGCAACTGAGAGAAGTGGAGAGAGGACAGGCTATGGACAAGATATATTGTACAAGAGGACAGTGAGTAAAAGAAAATAAAAGAAAATGGTTGCATATGGATAGAATGAGTGAATTAGTATTTTGACAAACTGAATAAACTGTAGTAAGTTTGCATCCACGTGCATTAAATTTTTTTGTACATATGAAATTTAAATGAAGAGAGTAATCAATGTTATGATAGTGACCAGTGCAACTTCAGTATGAAAGTGAATGTTTTGTAACAATATATGGCAGCACAACATGGTTGGCAGGCTTATATACTGATATGTTAATTGATATTCAATAAATGTATAAGCAAGAGAACATGTTACATTAAATAAAAATTGGAATTGTGAAGAAGTGCACCTTCAATTTGTAGTGATGTAAGCTTTGTAGCACAGGCAACTCTGAAACACTGTATAACCTGTCATCTGGACATGTTAAATAAAAGTACAAACAGTGTTCTTTCTCCTTTAATTTTACATTTGGTTAATATTCAGAGATAGATTACTGTGGGACTAGATAGCTCATCATTTTACAGAAGACCCAAGTTCAATTTCAAACACCCACATTGCAGCTTACAACTGCTTATAACTCAAGATGCAGAGATTCAATTCCTCCTTATGGACTCCATCAGTGCCAGGAACACACGTGGTTCAAATACTTTCATCTGGTCAAAACGACCATAAACATAAAATAAAAGTAAATAAACCTTTAAAAATTATAAAAATGATTTTCCCAAGAAACAATTGCTTTGTTATACAGTTTCTAAACAATTTTGAGACATTTTAGGACATCATAGAATCAATGAAACTGAGTCCGCATTCATGTTACATTACCATGGTAAAATTATATAAGCTCATCATTCCTTAAAGTTTTAATTTATGAAATATCAAGGTATAATCCTTAATAGTACATGTCTAAAACACTACAGCATATATGAAAATAATAATATATTGCCTTTTATTGAAAGTTAGGTTAACATTTAAAACTAGGTAGTCTGTGAATTACTATCTCATATTCTGTGTTAGTTCTTTCTCTTTTACTGTGCTAAACACAGTGACCAAGGTGACTCATAAAAAATTTTGTTTTGGCTTATAGTCCTTTATAAGAGTCTGTGGTGGCAACGTGGAGGTATGGTAGCCAGCTGCTTGTATGGTAAAGCAGGAAGCTTAACAGAAAGCTGAGAGCTCACATTCTGATCTGAAAATGGAGAATGGACTATGAGGCATGGGAGATTTCGAACTCTCAAACCATGTCCCCAGTGGATTCCTCCTCCAGCAAGGGGATGGTTTCTAAATTTCCTCAAACTGTGTCAATAACCAGGTGCTAAGTGTATAAATGTTCAATACTACAGAAAATACTTTTTCATTCAAAGTACCACATTCTGTTCCTGCTCTCCATGTTATAGCAGTAACATAGTAACATAGTCTTTCAAAGTCTAAACACTGATCCAAAATCTCTCAATGTAATTGCTTAATTTTAACTCCTAAAAGCAAGTTATATACATACATATACTACATACAGGCACAAACACACACACACACACACACACACACACACACACACACACACACACACAGAGATATAGAAAGGAGAGAGAGAGAGAGAGAGAGAGAGAGAGAGAGAGAGAGAGAGCATAATGAGCGAAAGTATACATTATCACTCCAAAAGGGAGGGAATAGAGAGACTGGGGGAAAATAGTGGAACAAAGCAAGACTGGAACCTAAGAGAGGAAATTCTAAATTTTGTAGTTCCATACCTGATAACTAAAATTTTAATTTCAAATGATCCAGATGCCATTAAATTGCCTTGGTTACTGTATTTGCTGCCTGCAACCTATATCTCTATTGTGCTGATTTTGCTCCCTGTGTACAGTTCACCTTGGTGAATAGCCCACAGCTTTGGCATCTCAAATATCTTGGAGTCTCCAATGTAAATCAGGATACACTGCCACAGTTTCTTGCAATGGCATTTCATGCCTCTTCCCCTTCATATATAGAGTTCCCTAACTACAGTGTAACTGTCCTTTACAGCTTTTTCAAACCCTTGAGGAAGATTCTATGACCCCATTACTCTTGCATCCTTCATGACTCAAAAGCCAGCAGCATGTAAAGGATTCTTCCAAATTTGGTGGTCAACTTAAGATGGACCCATGCACTCTTGTATTGCCGTTGTAGCATGTTTTTATTTAGTTCTTGATGTTAGCAGAAAACTTTTCTGATCTTTTACTTTTAGAAGTTGGAAGCTTATCTGCTTGGAGTCATGCCTGGAGGATATTCTTTCCTTGTTTCCATATAGACCAGACTTCTACATAATGACACTACTCTTTTCACCAATCAGAGCTTTCTTCCAGCATAAGCCTTGGCTGTAACGTGAATTTTGACAGTGTCCTTTAGCTCTTCAATCTGTGTGTTTTATATTTCTGTCTGTCTCGTTTGTTCTTTTTCATTGTAGACTTGAATAGAGTGACTACCAATAACCATGTGACAATGTTAACTTTTGGCTTTTTTGAAATATTATCCACCAAGGAAATTAAAGTAATAGATTATTTTATTTTTATTACTTATTCCATACATTTATATCTTAAATGATATCCCACTTCCTTGTTTCTCTTCCACAAGAACTCCATCCTACAACTTCCCATTCTTCTCTGCCCTTTGCCTATATGAGGGTGCTCCCCCACCCACTCTCCCTCTCACACCCCACCCCTCTAGCATTCCCAAACACTGGGACATTAAACCTCCATAGGACCAAGGGCCTCCCTTCTCACTGATGTCAGACAGAACATCATCAAATACATATGTCTCTGCTACATATGTATCTGGATCCATGTATCCCTCCCTGTATACTCCTTGGTTGGTGGTCTAGTCCCTGGGAGCCCTGGGTGGTCGGACCTGCTAATTTTGAAGGCTGAACATATTTATGTTACATAACATATATAATTTTTCCTAGGTATAAGCTAGAGGGTATTAAAATTCATGAATGTTCATATCATCATGGGTTTATATAACTTACAAAACTGAGAAGTATGTATTATATTAGAATATTATACTCCTAAATAGAATTATTTGTTTGCATTTCTTTTCCTGGCATTATTCTATAGGAATAGAGAAAATCTTCTAATTATCAAAGGTCAACTCAAATCAATTATTTGTGAAGTACATCAATAGATTTATGAAAGGAAATGTGCTAAATTCAAATATCATCAATTACTAGCTTTAAATATTTTTGTGGATACAAATATGGCATAGATTTAGAATACACTTATTTGTATTCTCCATAAACATTGTGATTTTGAGGATTGGCATGGTCTTGGTTTCACATATCAGTGCAGATTTATTCTATATTTTTGTTGTGGAAGTTTTATGTTATCACTAGTGTTCATTAGTATATTGTCTTTATTTATTTTCATTTGTAGGAGCCATTTTAGAATTTCTACTTATATTTTATGTACCTCAGTATAAACTACTCTAACCTAACTCGAACCTAATTAGGCCTTATTTTCTTACTGTGTCACATAACATACCAGAGTAAACATTTTCCACCTCTGCCATTTCATAATTAGCCCATGGTAATGTAATATTTCAATTGCTTATGAATAATATTTCATCAGGATTATGGGCTAGACTAAAATGTTTAAAATAACACAAACAGTAATAATTAGTTTTGAAAACACTCTATAATTACAATGCAGTCATAAAATATACGTTTTAATCTGTTAAATTAGAAAAATGAAGATGCAAGACACAATAACAAAAAATATATTGGTACAAATTTTAAAACCTCCCCTGGACAATCTATATTTATTTTTCTTACCACGTACTTTCTACTGGTTAAAGGAGGCTGTGGCAATAATGGCATTTATAGTATTGGTCAAGCAATTGCTACTGTATACTTAATAAGCATGATTTTAACATACATTTCACAATGTATGCACAATTATCTCCAATTTCAGCGTATATGTTAGTTTCCATAGCTTACAGATGGAAAGGAAAACAATGGTATAGTGTAGACTTCTCACTTAAGTCTTAATTTCCTCAATGTCAAACTTTCAAATTTGTAATTATGAACCTGTTTTATTCACAACATGTTTCTAATCGTTTTGCCTTGAGGACATGGAACATCCTTCTCACTTTCCTAATTTATTTTTCATCTCCCATTTCTGAAAGTTTGTTTGTTTTAGATTACTGATTGTAAAAACTATGACATAAAACAAAGCTAGAGGCAAGAATGAAATAGAAAAACAACAACCAAACCCATACAGGATATATTGCTTTAGTAAAATTCTGAGATATGAAATTATGTTTCACAGAGAATCCAAAGATTACACATTCGTACATATTTATAACATTTGCAGGCCTCTCTTTCTCTGCTGATTATTACATACACACACACACACACACACACATGCACACACACACACACACACACACAGAGGTCTGTGTGCATGCATGCATGTGTGTTAAATATGCTTAATATATTTAGAAAAAAACAAACTCTAGATTCAGCAGGCATAATTTAAGGGATATATATTTAATTACAAATATGAAGTTATTAGGGCACATTGACATTTTTCTTTTGCTTCTGGGGAGGCTTGAGTCTAATGTGCTGATTCAAATTTTTTGTTTCTACATTTATAAAATATTTACTAAAGTTATAATGGGCTATTTAGAGAAGATATGTCAGATTCATTGAGACACTGGTTCGTGGATGATAGCTACAGCCTGTCACATCTGAGAACGGTTAGTGAGATTTGTTTTCTGCCAAAGAATATGAATTTTAATTTCAATAGAAAAAGTCCAATAACAAATGCAGATCTTTTGTGCATATAACACAGATCTTAATCTTTATGGCTAACACAGAGAAATGATGAACACATTATAAACAATAGGCATTATAATTGGACCAAAAATGAATATTTTATGGAAAAATTTGAATATCCATTGAATAGGCTAGGCCCTTATGTACATTGTAGAAAAAAAGTCAGTATTTCAGTTACAAAGATGGGAAGGATCTAGGGAGAGTTGGGGGAGAACTCTGATCAGAATTTATTGTGTGAAAATACTTTTTTTATTAAAAGAAATTTGAGCAAGCCATGAAGCATTCCAATAAAGAAGATTTTGTGTCGTCTGCTTGATTTCCTATCTCCAGTTCCCTGCTTTGGCTTACCTTTAATGATAGTGTAACCTGCAAGAGCAAATTTTTTCTCCAAGTTGTTTTAGATTATTATGTTTCATCAGAGCAATAAAGAACAAACTTATATATATATATATCAATTTTTTTTTAACTTGATTCATCAAAAATCTGTAGAAATGTTGAAAGACACGAATCAGAGTAAAAAGATAGAAACTGATGTTGAAAGTAGTGTGTGTGTGTGTGTGTGTGTGTGTGTTTGTGTGTGTGTCTGTGTGTGTGTGTCTGTGTGTCTGTGTGTCTGTGTTTGTGTGTGTGTGTATGTGTGTTTGTGTGTGTGTGTGTGTGAATGAATATGTGTATAAATTCTTTGTGTTGTTTTTAGATTTGACAACATCTGTCTAAGGCTCTTGATTTATTTTACTTCCACTAAATAACAAACACATTTCACTTAGGTGAAAAAAATACTTGATTGTAAGACTGCCTACTTTTTAACCTGTTACTGACTAGAAATTTGACAATAAATAAATGAGTATAGTTAAATCAAATTAATTTAAATACCAGAAAATGATAAAGGATTCATAGTTGATTTGCAACAAAAATATAATAATAGGTATTCATTACCTGATTTCACATATCCTGAAACATCACATTCATATATGTACATATGTATGTGCATGTATTGATGTATTTGTACATAGTGTGTGATTATTATACACATATACATATACATATGTAAAACCTATGTTGCTACAGTGGCCTATGTTTCATTTAGTACAAGTTAGAGCACTATATTACTAGTCAGAAGCACTCAGGACAAAATGTGATGGTCAGAAGCCTCCATATTTAGAAAAGATGCTGCTGAATATGCACTTCCCCATATTCTTCAGTTAAAGGTTAGTCTTTCGAGGTCAAGCAAAATGTGGAAATATGGCGGCTCTTTACTTGGACACAGATGGTATAACTGAAAGAGCCAGAATTAGGAGTATGTTGTTCCTTCTCTATGGAAAACACATTTAAAATCATTTTCAAAGGATAGTAGTTTATTTTCTTCCCATCTGAATTTGACCCACGAATACCATGAACTGTTATTTATTAGAATATTTGTTTAGAAGAGTCAAACAAAAGCTGTTTGTTGAGATTTTAAAAATATTACATTCAGCTTTTTTGAACAGGCAAGACCACTCTGTTTAACAGATGGTTCAACAGTTGTAAGAAAATTATTCACAACCTAAAAGCAGCATAAACAATCACTTGAAAACACTGTTTGTTCTCAATTTACATATTTTTAGAAGATAAATTTATTCTGTTTCGTCTCTTTCTCTTACTATTTCTTTGAGTAGACAATGTATTTTTTTATTTAAACATAGACAAGTAAATCTAACCTCTTGATGGACACTAGGTTGATGCCGCTCTTAGAAGCTTTTTAAAGCATTGTGAACTCATTGACTAAAATTGCAATCTTCAAATTATGCTGAGCTTTATTTACTGATATTTAAGCAGGAAATAGAAATATGGAATTAATCTAAAGAAATATTTTTCTATTGCCAATTTCTATGGCTCATTTTGTTCTTGTGAGTTTTATGGAAGAGATAAATCAATTCTTACAATAAATAAGTCTGAGGAAAAATTCTTTAAATAAGTATTCTAGTTTAGTTTCTGCTGTTGAGATAAACACAATGATCAAAATTAGTTTGGGTGAAAGAAAATTTTAATATGCTTTCATCATCTATGGATAGTAAGACAGGAAGTTGTAGGTAGAGACTGGAACCTGTAGGTAAAAACTGAAGCAATGACCACGAGGAACACTTCCTACTGCATTGTTTACCTTGGATTGTGTAGTTAGTCATCTTTCTTATGTAGCCCATGCCCACCAGACCAGGGATGGAACCATCTTTGGTTGATTGGGCTATCCTATATCATTTAGCCATTAAAAAAATACACAACAGACATGTTCCCAGGACATTCTGATGGAGGCATGCCATTAACAGAGGTTCTTGTTACCAGACACATCTAGTTTTGTGTCAAAATGACAATAGCAGATCAACTATGATGGGCACAGCACACATTTAGCTCCATTTGAAACTCAGTTTAGATGGAATTTCTAAGACTTTCAATAACATGGTGATTTTAAAATGCTGTGCTTCTTGTTTGACATAAAATGCTTATTTTATTTCTACTTTCTGACCATAGTATTATGTGATAGTTTTACTATCATTTAATCAGGTTCACATTTATATAGAAACTTGTGGTTTTGGTCTAGTTACCTGTCTTGATCAAAAGGTTTCAAGCTTATTTGAGATACATAGGTAGATTTCTTGGGATGTCTCATTATTCTGCAATCATTCTGTTTTAGTCAAATGGCTTTTATTTGGATAGAATTGCTAGTGGCATAGAAATAGAATCTTTTCTACCTGAAGCAAACTAGCCATTATTGGAATAGATCTAGTTGCAGTTGTCAATGTTAACTACATTATATGCTTTTTACTTTTTTAACCCTAAAAGTCATGCTTATAATTTTACCAGAGTATGTAGATTCATCCTAAACTTAAAGATTCTATGCATTTATATTACCTCAAGCAGAATCATAGACATGTAGATGATGGACTTCAATGGTTTGTTGTTTAGTAGCAGGGTCTCACATCGTATCTCAGTCTAGACTTGAATTTATTCAATCTCTTGCCTTAGCCTCCTGACTGCTAGAAATATAGGACCACCACAGACAATTCTCAAATGTATCTTAAAAGAGAGTTATTAAAGGTAATTATCTTAAAGGTTATTCAAGATAGCTTTGTCCTGTTCATTATCTTCTATTGATCACACTAACATTATTTTCCATGTAGAAAAGAAATGGAGTATTTTATTCAGTAAAGGTATATAAGTCTCAAAACCTTCAATGTGCCCATTGCTTTAAAATGTAATACAAATCTAACATTTCTCAAATTTGAGTCTCAATTCCATTTGACTTAATCTTCATTTTTGGGGAAAGAAATATCCAAAATGATTTCATGATAAATTTAAAGCAAAATCTTCTTTCAGATATTTCAAAGGGAAAATGGTAGGGATTTTGTTTCTCTTGGCTAAATTAGACCTTCGATCTTTTAATTGTAAGAACATCTGATTAACTAATTGGTTCAGTTATATTATTTTCTTATAAAGTCAGACCTCTCAACAACTGTAGTCAAGAGGACTACTATAACACATACAATGTATGTTATAGGAAATCAGTAGTACCAGAAACCTCCTTTTCACATAGATATCACAGACAGATAGCAAAGTCATGTCACATCCCCTAAGGTAAGCACTCATAATAATTCCCATGATTACACTGCAGTATCTATTTGTGTCAGCGCTGTATCTTTAGCAAGCTATGCTCAGCAAAAGAAAGGCATATCTTCTTGCCAAATCAATGCCAGGAATTGTGTTTTACATCTCTCTAAAACTAGTGCTTTGGGAGAAGAGACAGAGTGGCTATCAATCACTAGTAGCCACCACCAGATCATATTGATTTTAATAGTTAAAACTGCCTTATGAATTGCAGGCCTGTTAACATTGTGATGTTAACAGTGTCTGTAGTTCAGATATCTCCCGACCTCTATTTCCAGTGTAAGATCTTACAGTAAACTATTGATTTTTCTACAAGCCAAAACTCCTTTGCTTGGGTGCTTTCATGTGTTCATTACTTGGTTCTTTGAATGTCAGTCATTTATAACTTTCTTGGGTTAAGAAAACAAACAAACAAACTAACAATAACAGAAACAGGAACAGACATAACATAAAAAAAAACCCAAGAAAGTAGTTCTATGCTTAAGAACTTAAATCCTGTATTATTTCTATTTGATACCATTAAGAGAAAATTTTCTTCCACAAAACTCTCCCAGCTATGCCTAATGTTTAGCTGTGATTTTTGGGCATCTATTTTCATCTATTGCTGGATGAAGCCTCACAAGAGACAGTTATGGAAGGTTCCTGTCTGCAAGCAGAGCAGAGTATCTGTCTTAGGGTTTCACTGCTGTGAACAGATACCTTGACCAAGGCAACTCTTATAAAGGACAATATTTATTTGGCGCTGCTTTACAGGTTCAGAAGTTCAGTTGCTCCATTATCATCAAGGCTGGAGCATGGCATCCAGGCAGACATGGAACTGAAGGAGTGAAGAATTCCACATCTTCTTTCAAAAGCATCTAGGATAAGACTGGCTTTCAGGCAGCTAGAGTGAGGGTCTTAAAGCCCATGCCCACAATGACATACCTACTCCATCCAGGCCACACCTGCTCTAACAAGGCCATACCTCCTAATAGTGCCACTCCCTGGGCCAAGCATCTAGAAGCCATCACAGTATCATTAGTAGTGTCAGGGGTAGGCTCTCTCACATAGAATGGGTCTCAAGTTGGGGCAGCCATTCATTGGATGTTCCCTCAGTCTTTGCTAGATCTTTATCCCTGCGCATTTATAGGTAAGACAAATTTTGGGTTGAAAGTCTTATTGCTGGATTGATGTCCCCATCCATCCTTTGGAAGTCTTGATTAGTTACTGGAGGTAGAAAATTCAGTCTTTATATCACTCTGTGGTAGGAATCTCAGGTGGAGTCACCCCCCATAGACTCCCCTTAACCTCCCCAGTCCCATGTCAATACCTAGTCACAAAGATGCCACCACTGATTTCCATTCTCACTCCCAACCATCTACATCCCCAGTCTCCTCACGCTTGATCATCATCCCTATCTCTTTTCATCCTCACCCTCTCTCCTACTGAGTTCCTTCTTTCCATCCACCTCTCATGACTAGTTTCCCCTTCAGAGTGAGGCTTGCTCCTTCTCTCTTGGGGTTTGCTTATTACTCAGTTTCTTTGGGTTTATGGATTGTAGCATGATTATCTTGTGCTTTATAGCTAATGTGCTTATCAGTGAGTACAGATGGTACATGCAAAAGTGTAGCTTGGTCTTCACATGGGAGTCCTAACAAGTGGAGCATGGGCAGTATCAGTCTCCATTCCCTGCCATTGGATAAGGGCAATCTAGGTCTCTGTTTCCTGCCATTGGATGCCCTTCTCTCTACCTGGAATTCATCGTTTCTCTTCAGTGAAAGAGAATGTGCCTAGTCCTTCTGGGAATGGTATCAATGGGGGTCTTCCTCTTCTATGAGAATATAGGGAGGAGACAATAGGAAGAGGGATGTGTAAAGGGGGAGAGGAAGGGGTTATTGTGATCAGAATATAAAGTGAATAAAGAAATAAATTATTGGAAAAAAGTATAAATAGAATATTAATTCCAACTAATAAGAACTCTTTCAACCAGAAAAAAGAGAAAAATTCTATTCTGCTTTGTCTTCTCATATTTAGCAAAAGAAGAATGAAAGGGCATATTGGCAGAGTAGGAAAATATAAAAATTTCCAGGCTTAAACACTGATCTCATTGCTTGATTGCTATCTAGTTCAGTGACCTTAAATAGGAAAGTCAAATAAGTCTTCAGAGCCTCAGTTTCCTTCTCTGATAAATAGGAACTAAACCAGGAAGGTGCTTTTAGATAACCATGAATTATGCTAAATGAAAGGTAACATTGTTAATATTCTTTTGAAAACCCTCTGCGGGATGCATTTGTGCTTTGCTTATAAAACTCACGCTCTGCATTCACTATCCATCCTATTTCTCCTCCCTTATTATGAAAGAACTACTAACACAATGTCCTAAATTCTCTTTTTTTCCAAAAAAAGTTATGTTCCATAAAAGTTAGCATTTTGGAGGAGTCCTTTGCTATGTTCAGAGTTGAAACTGTTATTTTCTAAAAACCAAGCCTGTCTCCTCAAAAATATCTGATGAAATAAAACAATGGAAAGAACTGTATTTTGAGCTTTTTCCTAGAATGGAATTCAATTTTATGAAAACTTGAAACATTTTTCTTATGCTGCTTTTTTTTTTTCCATTCAGACTGGCAAATGCTGGAGGGAGATGGCATTTCGCTACATTGCTTGACTTGCTCCAGTCTCTACCAAAAAATGCTCATGAAATGTCTGCAGTAGGGTCTGCCTTTTGCAAGGCAAGCAGGCATAAGTGTCCAACACATTCAAACTTTCTGTTGGTATGCTCAGTCTCTCTGATTGTCTAATTGATGATATCAAGCAAATGATATTCGAATAATTGTAGAAATATAGGATCTATACCGATAGAACTGAGCTACAAATAGATTCTTAAGTATCTTCACTCCTTACTCATCATTGAGATTGGTTGAATACAGAATAATTTACCTTATAGTAGTCATAAACAGACTGTTTAATTATTTTTTCATTCATAGTTTCATATAAATTTAATATACTTTGGTAGTACATTTACATGCTGTTTCTAGAATAGTTTGCATTATTTTAATGATGAAAGGATGAAAGGATATTTTGTCAGTCATGTTTTTCTGTATGTAATGAGATATTAACAGTTTCGATTTTACTTTATATACTATTTAACTATTTTAAATTTAATATTCTTGAAAGAATGTTTCTTTTCAAAGGGTATATATTGAAAAAAGCAGCATGAGAATTTAATTTAAAGAGACTTCTATCATCCAGTCAGCAAAATTGACATATTTAATCTATATGAAGCATTGATATAAAAATATTATTTTCTTTATGAATCTAGCCATGACCCTAGATGAGGATCAATACACAATTAACAATGGGTATAAGAAGGAGAACTCATCCTCACTAGTTATGAACCCCAGGCTTATTCAATGTCAAATGCTTATCCCTAAAATGATACAAATGGTCAACACTTATTGGATTCATCATTTTACAGTGTAATATCTATTTAAATTTATACTTTAAAGTTAGTATACAAAGAGATGGCTTTAATGTGTTATTATATGTATCTGCAACTTAACTTTGTTTCATATATTTCCTATATATGTGTACATAGACACAGAGTTATAATAATTAAAGACAAGTTTATATATTTTAGAGGCAGAATGGGAAGGGATGAGGAAACGATAAAGTGATTTTTCAGCTTAAGACAAAAATACAATACAAACTATGTAAGAAGATGCCATGGTGAAATCACTGCTTCCCTCTTAACAATAGGTAGAAAATAGAATCACCAATATATATATCACCTGGTGAATGGTATTAATAAAAATATGCTATAAATCCTCATTGAAAGTTTGTTTAACTGTGAAGAAAACTTAAAATCTCGAAGTTTGCAAGTAAATGGATGAAAAGCATAGTAACTCAGTCTGTGAAACAGCAAGTGTCACTTGTTCTCTCCTATAAGTGTGCACTAGCTTTATGTCTTTATACTTGTGTCTTTATGTAAGTACCTTTAGAATAAAGAAATTAGCAACAGAAGATTGCATTGGGTATTGTCTTAAGGAAGATAATTACCAGAACATAGATGGTATGAAAACTAAGAAGGTGATTTATTGCATTGAAAAATTTAAGTATGAATAATGACTGAGGTATGAAAAATGATCAAGGAATGCGGGTTAACTAAAATTAGGATTAGTAAAAATGCTTTATGTAAATTTCCATCTTTGTAAATTAGGAACTGGAGAGATGGGTACATGAATAATTATACATGCTTGCTCATGAAGAGCACTAGTGTTTTGATCGAAGCATCTAGGATGTATGGCTTACAACTGCCTATAACTCAAGCTCCAGGGTATGTGACATTCTCTCTGTCCTCCTTAGTCACCTACACACATGTGAGCATACTTGTACAAACACATACACAAATTAACTTTTTAAATAATTAAAAAAAGTTAGAGTGAGATTTCTTGCACATGTGGATAGTAATACACTCAAAGGCCAAAGATCATTAAATAGAAATGTGGTGCCAAGTGTGGAATATATCAATTTATATATATATATATTTATTTATTTATTTATTTATTTATTTATTTATTTATTTATTTATTATTTACATTCCAAAACTGTCTCCCCTCTGGGTTCCCATTCCCAGACTTCCTTGCACTATCCTTCTCCCATTCTCCTCTGAGAAGCCGGGAACCCCATGTGTATTCTCTTGCCCTCTCACATCAAGTCTCTGCAGGATTAGGCATATCATCTCCCACTGAGGCAAGACAAAGCAGCCCTGTTGAGCAATGGATTTCAGTCTGACTACAGCTTTAGGAACAGAACCAGTTGTAGTTGTTGGGAGACCCACATGGAGACTGAGCTGTACTTCTGCCACAAATGTGCCAGGGGCCTCTGTCCAGCTTGCGTATGCTCTTTGGTTGGTGATTCAGTCTCTGAGAACTCCCAAGGTTCTAGTTGAGTTGACTCTGATGGTTTTCTTGTGAAGTTCAATTTTTTCTCTTTTCTTCCATGATTCCCCAAGCTCCATCCACTGTTTGACTGTGGGTGTCTGTATTTGTTTCAGTCAACTGCTAGGTAGAGCATCTCAGAAGACAGTTATGCTGTGCTCCTTTCTGCAAGCATAATAGTATATCACTAATAGTGTGAGGGATTGGTGCTTGCCTGGCCATGGTATGGGTTTCAAGTTGAGGAGGTTATTAGCTGGTCATTCCATAAGTCTTGTCTGTGTATTGGGTTTTGATTTGAAAGTTTGATGGGTTGGATGGTACCCTGATCTTTCCACTAAAGGTCCTGCCTGGCTACAGGAGGTGGCCTCATCATGTACCATGTCTCCACTGTTAGGTATCTTGGCTAAGGTCACCTACATTGACTCCGGGGAGCCTCTCCCATCCCAGGTCTCTAAGATATCCTTAAGATTCCCCTTATATCCTATATTCAGCAGCTGCAGCTGCAGCCTCCTGGCCCACTGGGCCTCTCTCCACACCTGATCCTGACACCCCATTTTCCCCTACCCATCTCCTCTCCCACTAACTTCCCTCCTTCCTTATGCCTCATATGACGATTTATTCCCCATTCCAAATGAGACTCCAGCATCCTCAAATGGCCCTTCCTCCTTGTTTAAGTTCTTTGGGTCTGTGGTGTGTATACTGCTTATCCTGTACTTTATGCTTAATATATACTCGTCATTGATTAGCCACCACTGTTAGTTGGTAAGATGCAACTGCATCGTTATCAAGTATGTAACATATTCTTTGATTTTAATGTAAAGAGAAATGAAGCTAGAACTGACATAGAAGCTTCCTCCCTGCAGATGAGTTTTTAAAGTGTTGGAAGATATTATACAGAATGGTAAAAGTAAAAAGGAATTAATGGCCTCAGGCCTAATGGGAAACCTACAACTAACCTGATGAGCAAAAAATGTCTACCTGGGCAATAGTAGTATAAGTTTAATGGCACAATGGATTTTAGGCCGTTTACCATAAGAAAGAATTTATATCGGGTACATTGTTCCTGAACAAAAATGTGTATCTGAGAAGAACTTAGATGAACTTACTGAATGCATTTTATTAAATACTTTCCAATCATTTTGATATTTGCTCAAAGAGTATAATATACATTTTTTTGTTGTAACTCAGCAATAGTAATCATTATAAACACTAATGAACAAACATACATTTGTACTAATTATCTTACATCTACCTCTAGCTGGTTAGTTCTTGTATTTTTATTCTATTTCAATTAAATTTTGTTGAGATAACTTTTACTCTGTATAGTTTTAAGAAATAATATAAATTTCATTTACATATTCTAAGTTACCTATATTAATTTTTTCATGGTTTCTAACATATATTACTTTATGTGTATATATGCGGTTGAAGGCATAGATATATACCATATATATGCAGCATGAGCAAATGTCAAAAAATAGTATTAAATCCCCTGGAACTAGAGTTTCAGTATTTTCTACTGAAAATACTCACTTTGATGATGATTATAAAGTATGTTTGCTGCATATGTAGCAGAGGATGGCCTTATCTGCTTTCAATGAAAGGAGAGACACTTGGTACTGTGAAGGCTCAATGCCCCAGTGTAGGGGAATGCCAAGGCATGGAGGTGGGAGTGGGTGGGTGGATGGGTCAGGGAGCACCCTCATAGAAGCACGGGGAGGGTGGATGGCAGAGGGGGATTCCGGAGGGAAAACCAGGAAATAGAATAACATTTGAAATGTAAATAAATAAAATATTCAATCAGTCTGGAGGTTCCTCAGAAAATTGGACATTGAACTGCCTGAGGATCCAGCTATACCTCTCTTGGGCATATACCCAAAAGATGCCCCAACATATAAAACAGACACGTGCTCCACTATGTTCATCGCAGCCTTATTTATAATAGCCAGAAGCTGGAAAGAACCCAGATGCCCTTCAACAGAGGAATGGATACAGAAAATGTGGTACATCTACACAATGGAATATTACTCAGCTATCAAAAACAACGACTTTATGAAATTCGTAGGCAAATGGTTGGAACTGGAAAATATCATCCTGAGTGAGCTAACTCAATCACAGAAAGGACATACATGGTATGCACTCATTGATAAGTGGCTATTAGCCCAAATGCTTGAATTACCTAGATGCCTAGAACAAATGAAACTCAAGGCGGATGATCAAAATGTGAATGCTTAGCTCCTTCTTTAAAAGGGAACAAGAATACCCTTAGCAGGAAGAGAGAGAGCAAAAGATTAAAACAGAGACTGAAGGAACACCCATTCAGAGCCTGCCCCACATGTGGCCCATACATACAGCCACCCACTAGACAAGATGGATGAAGCAAAGAAGTGCAGGCCGACAGGAGCCGATATAGATCTCTCCTGAGAGACACAGCCAGAATACAGCAAATACAGAGGCGAATGCCAGCAGCAAACCATTGAACTGAGAATAGGACCCCCGTTGAAGGAATCAGAGGAAGAACTGGAAGAGCTTGAAGGGGCTCGAGACCCCATATGTACAACAATGTCAAGCAACCAGAGCTTCCAGGGACTAAGCCACTACCTAAAGACTATACATGGACTGACCCTGGACTCTGACCTCATAGGTAGCAATGAATATCCTAGTAAGAGCACCAGTGTAAGGGGAAGCCCTGGGTTTAAGACTGAACCCCCCAGTGAACTAGACTTTGGGGAGGGCGGGATGGGGGGAGGTTGGGAGGGGAACAATAAGGAAAGGGAGGGGGGGAGGGATGTTTCGGAAAGGGAATAACACTCAAAATATATATAAGAAATACTCAAGTTAATAAAAAAAAGTATATAAAAATAAATAATGTATGGTTTCATCAATATTTTATCCTAATAGTGATATTCTTGACTATATTTACCCTGAAATTTTATAAATAATTGTTGAATTTTATCAAATTTATTCCATATTTGAGGATCATAGTATTTTCATCTAAATTTTATTTTGTAATGAAACACGTTAATGAGTCTTGCTATTTTATTTAATACATTTTTAATATTGCTGCATTCTTGCACTATGATAACCAAATCACTATAGGTATAATAAATTGTCAATTTGTTTTGTTCTTCATATTGTTTTCTTATTATTTTAAGATTTTTTTCCATCTGTGTGAAATAGGATTCTAAGTGTTTTTGTCATACTGTCTTTAATATGTTAATAGTGTTAGTATAAAATTATAGACGAATTAAAATCATTAAGAAGTTTGTTTAGAACGTAGACAAAGCTGTTGGGCATATTAGACCCTACTTTGGTAAAAGAAAAATGAGGTCTCACATGGTAGAATAGAATGATATGAAAGAGAAATGAAATGTGTTCTGTATCTAATCTCTCTGAATAGGACTTTATTACAGTGTAAAGTCTACAGCTTTTAACAAGATCAGAAAAGGTGGTTGACTAGAGCCCAGTGAAATCTAATATGGAAAAAGATGAATGTTCTTATAAAAGCAGTCATGTGTTATTCCCCATTCAGGTTGATAAATCCAAGACGTTGTTGGTAGATTTCAAATAAAAAAAATCTAAAATAGGTAAAGAAAAATAAATTGGGAAGGGATGTTTAACAACATAGCACTCCAAGTGATTGCAGACAATGTGGAAATATCTGATAGCAGAAATGAATTATTAGGTGAGAGTTTTGTGGCATGCATTTTAAGGGAGAAAATCTAGGAGTTTCAATGAATTAGGGAGCATAAAAAAGGGATATCACAAAAAGACATTAAAGCTTCATGAAACAGGACAGTGATAGATCAAGTATATACTGGGTTAGAATTGACTCGAGAATATCTCCTGAGTACTATTATCCAGCTCTAGAAGGTGAAGGTGAACATAATTTGTCTGAAGACTAGATACTTTTGACATGTTGAATTTTTACTGGGTTCTTTTATGTCTTACTATGTGGAGCCAATGAAGATCAAGTTTGAAACATACTTTAGCCAAACAAACATCTGCATGACAGACAAGTAAAAGGGCAATTAAAGAAGTCATCCAAATGCAGTGTAATGTGTCAGCATTCCGTGTGTAGTAGTAGGAAACGGAAGAACATAAAGTAGGTTAACGTGCTTCCCACTGAAGATAGAACTGAGTCATATTCCAACCAGGCAGTGTGAGAACGAGGGGAGGTGGCAATGGGTGAACTTATTTGTAAGGGAGACACTGGGGAAAGAGGAGGGAGGAGACTGAGCAGGATGGAAAGTGAATTTAAAGAAAAAGTACAAAAAAGAAATAGCAGAAGAAATGACTGTGGCATAAGACTAAAAACGCTTATTCTTGGAGCATTCATAGTGAAAGCTTTGTCATTAGGCTATGACTGTGTTCAGTGGGACTTTGGGATTTAGAAACAAACAAACAAACAAACAAAACAGAAACTATAAAATTATAACTGTGACATTTACAAAAATGAATACAGGCTTAAAGTAAAAGAACCTGGGTTATCCCAACATCCAATGGATAACATTTGCCAGGGATTACAAATGTCTCAAATGACTCTCCCTGAGCTATTAAACAAGACATCAAGATGGGCATTATTTCCAGGTAAAGTCTGCATCATTCTCAAACTAATTGCTATAGGAATTTTCCAACTGTTCTGAGGTTTTCAAGTCATGGACTCAGATAAATTGCCATTGACTTGGTGGCATTTTCAGGAAACTTCAGAAATTATTTTTCTCTGTTATTGTTCCTAGTTTATATATCACATGTTGTTAGACGCTGTGTTCTTAATAAAAAGCGGTACCTTGTAGAGTTGGCAGTACAAAACCCCAAGGCCTCAGAGGAACTACTTTAATCCAGTCAGAGAATTTCATAAGGTATTATTGCAAATTAGGTCTGTTTTCAAAGGGCAAGTTTTCTGTTCTACTCATCTGTGCCATACATATATGTTAAATGAATCCTCCATATAAATTCAACTTATAATATAGAATATGTTGTAATGATCCTCCCTTTTCTTAATTGCTCTCTCTGTCTCTATCTCTCTGTCTGTCTGTCTCTCTCTGTCTTTCTCCTTGGCTGGGCATAACATTTTATATTTTCACTACTCCTTTCCATGTTGTGATCTTTGTTTGGCTTGAACCTGCATAGATCTTGTATATATCATCACAAAAGATGTAAATTCAGTTGCCATATTGTTTCCAGAAGACACAGTTTCCTTGTATGGGTTCCTGCTTTTGTGTCTTACATACTTTCTTCTCCATCTACAAAGATCCATGAGAACTGGCAAGACATTTAGAACTAAGCATTCTGAAGTCTCTTATTTGCTGAACCCTGTCCAGTTGTGGATCTCTATGGAAATCACCATCTAGTGTGAACATTAGCTTCTCTAATGATGATTGAGAAGTGTATTAACATATGGGTATAATGACAAGTAATTAGAAGTCATTTAGTAGTATGTGAACTTACCAGAATAATTGTAGTAGGTTCTCTCCCGGGGCTCATTAGCAATCTAGCCACAGGTTGTAGGCTCCTGCAACAATGCTAGGTATGTGTTTAATCTTCTTGAGGAGGACTTACATACAGTCAGAAACTAGACAGTTCGTCCTATGATGTTCATGCTACTATTGCACCTCATGCTAGAGCAGTGGTGGTTTTAGCTCTCAGGATTTCACAGCTGGGTAATGCTGGCAATTACTTTTCCTCCAGTAGTGTGGAATAGCAAAGCAACATTGAGCACTATGACAAATAAGCAAAAGGGAGTTAGCTTTCATTTAACTGCTAGCTTGGTAGCTAAATGTTGTATAACTCAAGCACAAGGTGACTACAATCAAGTTCTGAGGGAAACCAAAAGAATCAACAGGACTGTGCAGTGTTGGGGATATTTGGTATATCGCTGGCTAATAACCCAAAACGATGTAAACCATTCCTGAATTTGGACATTATTTGTTAGCTTGGGATGCCTTGTAGAACTGATGTTGCCGTGTGTGTGTGTGTGTGTGTGTGTGTGTGTGTGTGTGTGTGCTGTTACAAGAGTAAATATATTTCCGTATGACTTTTTTGAAGGGATTTTAGCTTTTATTTGTTCCTCCTTACACAGCCTCTTGTACCCTGTCCACACTATTCTCAACCTATTGTAACCATTATTGTCCCATTTAAGCCTTTAAATAACCAACATCTATCCTCCTTTCCTTAAAATCATTTCCCTGTTGCCATTTACTAATTCATGTCTTCTATAGATATTGTCAATAAAATGCGTGTAACTGGAGATTTAAAACTAACATGCATAGATAAGAGAAAACATTTTAAGTTTGTCTTTATGGACCTGGGATACATAAAGATCCATATATTTTGGTTTTAGTCAAGTATAGAAAAGGAATAACCTTCTTTATTAAAAACACAGTGATGTTTAGAGAGTTTTAAAATTTTGCTGAACTGTGTACTTAAAATGTAGATGAAAAGGAGAACAAGATAGCAACTAGAAGTAGAGAGAGAATGAAAGTTGACTTCACTGTCAGAAATTTGTTATCATGATAACCAGTTTTTTTTGTCTCATGAACAGCCAGAAAATGACATTAATTTATTCACTGTTTAAAGTTAAGAAGGTGTACCTGCTTATCCTCTATTAAACCATGAATGAACTGAAATAAAGGCCAAATTGGAGGAGAGACCAGGAAGATTCTTCCTGCAAACCCAAGGAAATTAACACAAATAAAAAACATAAAAACTTTCTTTACCTACGATTCTTTGTAGGGAAATCTGCAACAAAACTTATAAACATGAGCTACACAATATTAAAGACTTGGCTTAGTGATTCCATGAAATAAGAGAACCACTAGCATTTTTATCATTGTAATTAGAATTTAAAAGAAGATAACATATATTTAGAGGTGAATCCTTGGCAACATATATTATTTCTACAGGTGGCAAATTAACATGTAATCCTTATTTAATTATTACAGGGAGGTTTTTATTCATTTTTTTATTTTTTGAAGCATAAGAACAACCCATAAAACGAAGTTACAACAAATATCCAACACATTCATGGCACTCATCAACACAGTGAAGAGAAGGAGAGATGTAAGAGCTTGAAGTAGAGGTGGAAAGTAAAATATCATTTTAAAATTTAACAATGATAAGAAAAAGTTCATTAAAAGTAACAGTTTTGGAAAATACATAATATATGAAAAATAAGTAAAAATTGGAAAACAAATTAGAAGACTAAACAAACAATATGGACTTATTGAAGCAGAAGTTAATAATACAAAGTTATTACAATTTATCAAAGATGAAAATATGAAAAAATTCAAATATATTTAAGAGATATTGATGATGTGGTGTAGAGGAATTTTGATCCAGCAACATGGCTGCTCTGTTCACCTTCAAATGCCTTCAAGGTCTGTGCGATCTGGCTAGAATACAAACATGCCCATAGTACACATCTTTAATTTCAAACAATTATGTCTAATTGAGGCACCGACAAAGTGATGAATCAGAGAAAGAGTTGACAGAGATAGGATATGCCTACCTCTCAGGAGAAGCTATTTAAGGGCAATATAATGAGAGAGATTCAGTCAGTTAGACCAGTCACTTGAGAATTGTGTCAGTGGTGCGGTGAATGCAGTACAGTGAGGTGGACTGGAGTTTATTTTTCAGTTTATATGCCTCATTGCAGGTCAGTAAAGGCAGTTGAAGTCAGAATATAGAAGGGGCCAGAAGATTAGAACAGTGTTAGTTTGAGGCCAAGCACAGCAGAAGAGTGACAGAGAAACGAAATTGAACCAATCAGCTTAAAGAGGTGCTTCTGTTTCATCAGTTGAGTTGAACCAGCCAGCCAGGAAACTAGGAAGGGTGATATTATTCAGCAATAAGGATCAGAGTCATCAATTACATATGGTGAATAAAACATACTTTTACAGTGTGAGGAAATATAATGTATCCAACAACTCCAGAAGAATACAGGAAGTAGAATGGGTGAAAGGAGGAACCTACTAAGACTTAAATACTGCAAAATTTTAGACAAAGGGGAAGAAAAAGATATTTTGGGAATATAGAAAAGACTATATATTTGGTATTTCTAAATTTATACTCATGTCAAAATTTGAGATATATATATATATATATATATATATATATATATATATATGTTTCTTAGATAAAGCTATGAAAAAAATTCATTTACTACTCATTAATTATCATGGAACACTACAACACTTCTTTTGCATTTATTTAGTTGTTCAGTAGTCAAAATTGTTATAATTTTGTATCAAAATTTAGTAAACTTCTAAGAAACTATATTTAATGGGTATACATAAAAAGTTCTGGGTCCACTAAACTTTTAAAGGAAATTGTGTAATTGTCCCCAAACAACTGGAGCAGGGTCTTATCCTGACACTGCTCTCTGCTTGTGCATTCTGTTCTCATACTTGGGCTTCATTGTCTGGCCTCAGAGGGAAAGGATGTACCTCATCTTGCAGTGAATTTATGTGCCAGGGTTGGTTGGTTGATACTCATGGGGGATCCCCCCTCTTCTCAGAGAAGTAGGGTGGTGGGGAAGAGGGGAGGGATGTGTGAGTGGGGATACTGTGAGGAGATGGTGGCTTCAATCAGAATGTAAAGTGAATAAATAAATTATTTTTTTAAAAAAAGAAAATGAACGTGAAGAGTTCCAACTACATGCCAACTCTCATACATTCTACGATGCCCTTTTTGACAACTGTGGACATGACCTCTACAATCTATGAGCCAAATTAATTCCTTTCTCCTGTAAGTTGTGTATTGTCAATTAATTGCTTCATGCAAAGAGAGAAGGGCCCAATAATGCCCACTAAAAATGCCTCCTTATCTTACAAATTCAAACTGATTCCAAAAGTTTTATAAATCACAATGAAAAATTAATTCAGTACATCTATGGGAGTTCTCCAAATAAGTACTCTTTTATTACTGCTTAAATCGAAGTCTTGTGTGAATTAAGTCCTATAAAATAACTTTTAAAATTATATACAGCTAATATCCCAGTTATGTTAAGCATAGGATAAACATTCTTGTTTCCAAATAAAGGTACAGAAAACCTAGTGGATATGGATCAAATTTAAGCAAGACACAAACCTAGTAAGGGAACTACTACATCCTTTCTTTATGGTATGCTCCAATGGTATTTGAGTTCTAAGGAACTTCAGGAGATTTCCAGTGTGACATTGCTCTTCGTAAGCCACATTGCACCTTTTTTTCTCCCAGTAATTTATAAAAAAATAATTTTCATTTAAAATATTTAAGATACATCATTTTATTTACTTTTTATAACTTTTAGAGAAATTCATACATTGCTTCAGATGTGATTTTGCACATGGCTTGTGCTGTCATGTTTCTAGCATTTCTTCCATATCTGGACAGCATTGACTTCATTCTTATAGAACCACATATCACTTAATGAACTTAGGGAAAAATTATGAGCATTCAACAGAATGCATGGACCTTTGATTTTCCTTTGAAATAATGGTGGGGAGTTGGGGATTTAGCTCAGTGGTAGAGCACTTGCCTAGCAAGCGCGAAGGCCCTGGGTTCGGTCCCCAGCTCCGAAAAAAAAGAACCAAAAAAAAAAAAAAAAAGAAATAATGGTGGAAGCATAACTCTACTACTATTTGGTTTTCTTAGAAACCTAGAACCATGTAGACAATATCCATGTCTTCAACCAGAAGAGCTGAACTTGAACATGTTTACACCATGACTGCAGCAATCTCTTTGCATATTGTGGACTGAAATCAAAGAGCTTAATGCACTGGTACTTTTGAAAAAGTAGGGCTTCCCAGAGCCTTTGTCTTAAAGAACATTTACTTGAAACCAACTGGACATTTCTAATTTTGTGAGTCTGTGATTTTTTTCAAAATAACTTTCATATCATGTAGTATAAAGCACTCATATTTTTTGGTGGACATTAGAATTGGTAGCAGCAGCCTCCTTGGCTATACGTTTACATGTGTTTTTGTTTTCTTTTGAGGTGTCAAGTTCTCAAATATATCTGCAATAGTATTTTCTTCTGTCACAGATATTTATGTAAATTTGGATCAGAATAACTAACAATTTTCGTATTGCCTAAATGTTTTGCTACTTATAAATGATTGCTACCATATAAATGATTTCTTCACTTTTAAGTCTAGTATTCAAAAATGTATAAGGACATAGACAAAGCTTTTTGACATAGTGAGACAAGAGTGGCCTTTATTCTAATTTCCAATTGAATGCTCCTTTTTCTCTGAACCCATGTCAGACTATCTTTTATTCGTGATCATCTTCTGAGACACCCCTAGTATCATCTGTAAAACTCTACATACATATTTCTAGACTTTCTCTAATTCCTCTAACATTTCCCACACCCTTCATATGTAAAGCAATGCAAAACTACTTACAAATTTTCTGTACATTATAAAGCATAAACCCCAGGTTTCTTGTGTTATAAAAAATAGCTGAAATAAACATCTTAGAAGGAGAAAGGTTCATTTTGCTTTATAGTTTTAGAGATTTATGATTTTTTGGCTCCATTTTTTTAGACAGTAGCGGTATGTAATTTGCATGTGTTTATAGTCACCTAAAGCTGTTTTTTCTTGTGGCTTAAGAGTGCATGAAAAACAGGGTCAAACCACACAGTTACCTCTGAAGAAATGCCCCCAGTGATCTAAAGACTTTATACTTCATTTCCCCCTGCCTCTTAGCAATACCAACATTGAGGGGAGAGAAAAAGAAACAAAACAAAACATTAACACATTACTTTGGGGGTAACATTTAAGTTCCAAAATTTTTTTTTCAGTTTAGCTATTTTTTTCTTTTTTTTTTTTTTTTTATTAACTTGAGTATTTCTTATTTACATTTCGAATGTTATTCCCTTTCCGATTTCCGGGCAAACATCCCCTAATCCCCCCCCTTCTTTATGGGTGTTCCCTCCCCACCCTCCCCATTGCCGCCCCTCCCCCCAACAATCACGCTCACTGGGGTTCAGTCTTAGCAGGACCAAGGGCTTCCCCTTACACTGGTGATATTCCACATATCTGTATCCATTCCTCTGTTGAAGGGCATCTGGGTTCTTTCCAGCTTCTGGCTATTATAAATAAGGCCGCTATGAACATAGTGTGAGCACGGTCTTTTTTATATGTTGGGGCATCTTTTTGGGTATATGCCCAAGAGAGGTATAGCTGGATCCTCAGGTAGCACAGAAAATGTGGTACATCTATAAAATGAAATATTACTAAGTTACCAAAAACAATGACTTTAGGAAATTAAAAGGTAAATGAATGGAACTGGAAAATATCATCCTAAGTGAGTTAACCAAATCACAGAAAAACACACATGGTATGCACTTATTGATAAGTGGCTATTAACCCAAATGCTTGAATTACCCTAGATGCACAGAACACATGAAACTCAAGACGGATGATCAAAATGTGAATGCTTCACTCCTTCTTTAAAAGGGGAACAAGAATACACTTGGCAGGGAAGAGAGAGGCAAAGATTAAAACAGAGACAGAAGGAACACCCATTCAGAGCCTGCGCCACATGTGGCCCATATATATACAACCACCCAATTAGACAAGATGGATGAAGCAAAGAAGTGCAGGCCGACAGGAGCCGGATGTAGATCTCTCCTGAGAGACACAGCCAGAATACAGCAAATACAGAGGCGAATGTCAGCAGCAAACCACTGAACTGAGAATAGGACCCCCGTTGAAGGAATCAGAGAATGAACTGGAAGAGCTTGAAGGGGCTCGAGACCCCTTTTGGACAACAATGCCAAGCAACTAGAGCTTCCAGGACTAAGCCACTACCTAAAGACTATACATGGACTGACCCTGGACTCTGACCTCATAGGTAGCAATGAATATCCTAGTAAGAGCACCAGTGGAAGGGAAGCCCCTGGGTCCTGCTAATACTGAACCCCCAGTGAACGTGATTGTTGGGGGGAGGGCGGCAATGGTGGGAGGGTGGGGAGGGGAACACCCATAAAGAAGGGGAGGGGGAGGGATTAGGGGGATGTTTGCCTGGAAACCGGGAAAGGGAATAACATTTGAAATGTAAATAAGAAATACTCAAGTTAATAAAAAAAAAAAAGTTTAATCAGTCAATTGGTCTTGTAAAAAGTTCCACACAGGTACACAGTTTTGTTTGTTTGTTTGCTTGCTTGCTTGCTTTAGTTTTTGTAGAAACTTCAGTTGATAAATTTAGACTACATAAAACAATAGTATGCAGGAATATTTCAAAAAGTGTGACCTGGGATTATAAACAACTGTAAAATCTCTCTACATGGCTTCACATTCTAGAACAGAGTTAATATGGAATGTGGACTCTTATGTCTAAGGAACAACAAGACTATTTACAAATTTGCCTGTTAGCCAGAGAGATCATAACACACACACACACACACACACACACACACACACACACACACACACACACATATATATATATATGCAGTATTTGGAAAGCTGGAGAAGATCTCTATCTCAAAATAATAAATGAAAAGGAAAATAAATAAAACACCTTTTGTCAATTTGTTATTATTAGTCCTTGTTTAATGACATTGACCAAGGAAGTTAAGGTAAACAAATCTAACTTGTATAGCTTAACCATCAAAAAACCAAAATATTTACTCTTTAATTTTGTTTTTAGATTTAATGTCTCTTGATAATTCTATGATGGAGACCTGATATGAGTTCCAGGACAACTTGGTTATTTTTATTTTTTAACCTGTCTGTAACTAAAACAATTTGTTAGACTTGGTATTACTTAAGCCAGACATTTACATTAAAAAGACCTTCAAAAACACTTCCAATAGTTAAATAAAAAGGAAGGGACTAGTAGAATGGATCAGGCGTAGTTGTCATGTCAGCTGGGCAGCAATAGTTTAATCTCCAAACTACAAATCAATGTAGAAGGAGATAACTGACTCCAGAAAGCTGTCTTCTGACCTCTACTTGTGTGTCTTGGCATGTATGTGTGTACAAACACATCACTATGTATGGTATATATAAGTAACAGTACCTGTAAATACATATAATGATAAAATTATTTAAAAGGAGAATGATTATCAATGTCAATGGTAATTTATCCCATGCCCAGAACATAACCAGAAATATTTTTTGGTTATATAACAAAGTTTGTTAGTATATGTTTTTCTGTATAAAACTGCATCTTATTTATTTTGCAAACTTTTAATTTTAGAACGAAATAAAACAAACAAAAAGCCACAGTACACAACACCCAACCCTGCTATTCTGTGGGAGGTGATATTCCTGCCTTAAGGCACAAGGATAGGATAGAAGAGATTCTTGTAGACTTGAGCAGCGAGCCAGGTTGGTCAGGGCCAGTCAGGGCTGTTGGTGGAACCACAGGTTACTATACAGAGGGCATGGGCTTTCCAGGAGCCTTCAATCCACTTCTTCAATGTGAGAGGCATCCTCATCATCCTCCAGTGGGGGGAACTCATTAGATACAGCAGCACTGGGCTCTTCTGCAGTGACCTTGTCTTCATCAATGCCCAGGCCCAGTTTAATCATGCAGTAGACATTGTTGGCGGTTGGAGTGGGTTTGGGGATCCTCAAGTGAGAAGCAGGAGAGCAGAGCAGTTTCAAACAACAGCATGACCAGGTCCTTGACAGCTTTGTCATTTTTGTTGCCTCAGCGTTCACAGAACAAAACAAAACCATTAATCAAGGTGTTCATAAAAGTACATCGGTGAGATAATCAGAGTAGATATCCAATTTAATAATAAAATCATGCTTATAATATATGTTACAGATTGTTGATATGTTAACAGAGATTTTCACACTTCATTGAAAAGCCATTAAGACAATTACCAGGTTATTAGTTTACACGTTAAGCCTCAGCTTTGAAACCCTATTCTCTAAGGACTTCTTTCAGTTTGTTTGACAGTTTAGCTCTTAGCATATGCTGAGTCAGAATGTAATCTGTTCCATCTTTTTTGGATACCAACAGGCTAGTCTTCAGAGGGTGCTAAGATGGAGTTTCTGGGATTCTGGCAGACCTGGAAGATGTATTTAACTATGCCTTGCAGATTCATTTAAGTTTCCTTAAAGAAAATCCTGCTAATCTGGCAGAGTGAATTTCTGGTCTAGTGAGACCCTTGAGTGACTATTTAAGCCTTTGTAAAAGTCAGTCATTAATGTTCATTTAAATACACACAGTTAAAAAAGAGGAATGCTTTATAATTTACTCACCCATTTAGCATGCTAATATTTTAAAGCAACACAAATTGTATCAAAATTCCACCAGAGTTTGTGTAAAATATTTTAGTATTTTACAGGCTTATTTACATATTGCATAATATACATATCTTGGAAGTTATTTTGTCAATACGTATAGAAATTCTTCTGTAATGGTTGAATTTCATTTTACTTTATGATTTATTCATTATTTATTATTTTACCTTTTTGAATAGAATCACAATGAACTTCCAAATATATATGACTATGTAATATACATATAAGCATGTATACATATTTTTAATGTACTTCAATGATAATATTCATATGTTCCCTCCAGTTTTTATGTTTTCTCTAGGTTCAATAGGAATTGAGAAGATGTTTTCACATGTCTAAAAGGATAGTAAAATATGTTTCAATCACTGAAACATTAAGGAAACATCCAAAAATCATGTCTCTGACATATTCTTATATATACCTATGTCACATTGGTTTTGCTCATTTCTAAATTCCTTTAACTCTGCTAATTTTATTTTCTTTCTTTCTCTCTCTCTCTCTCTCTCTCTCTCTCTCTCTCTGTCTCTCTTCGTTTGTCCTTCCTTTCCTTTCTTCCTTCCTTCCTTCCTTCCTTCCTTCCTTCCTTCCTTCCTTTCTTTCTTTCCTTCTTTCTTTCTTTCTTTCTTTCTTTCTTTCTTTCTTTCTTTCTTTCTTTCTTTCTTTCTTTCTTTCTTTCTTTCCTTTACATTCACATCACTGCCTCTTCCCCATCCCCCCGCCAGAATTTGACCCGCATTCCTAAGATGGTGGAGGCCCAGCAGGGTATCACCTAACCCTGGTAGATCAAGTCTCCACAGGGCTAGACATATCCTTTTCCACTGACCCCAGACAAGGCAGTCTACCTAGAAAAACATAGTTCATGGACAGACCACGGTTTTAGGGATAGCCCTGGCTCCAATTGTTCAGGACCCATATGAAGACCAAGCTACACATCTGCTACATGTTTGCGGGGGATGGGGGGAGAGGAGCTATGTCTTCCAGCCTGTGTATGTTCTTTGGTTGGTGGTTCATTTCAGTATTTGAAAGCCCCCAAAGATCCAGTTTAGTTGACTCTGATGAACTTCTTGTGGAGTTTGTTTCTGCTTTAGAAGCTTCAGTCCTTCTCTCTACTCTACTTTTGAGTCTACAAGCTTCATTCAATATTTGGCTATGGGTCTGTGAATCCATCTGAGCCAGCTGCTGGGTGGGGTCTCTCAGAGGACATGTTAGACTCCTGTCTGCAAACATAACAGGAAATTAATAGTGTCAGGGATGGGTTCTTGTCCATGGGTGGGTATCTAGTTAGACTGATGATTGCCTGGCCATTCCCTCAGTCTCTGCTCCATGCCATATCTCTACATTTCTTATAGACAGGATAAATTTTGGAAATTTTAAGAACATAAAAACAAGTACTATTTGGAAACCCAGGAGAAATTATGAGGTTGAAACTTTTGAATGATATACTTCTATCCAAATTTGAAAGTATACTGAAAAAATAGTAAATACTTACTTGGCAAATATTTTAAAGCTGTGGAGAAGATATTTTATGTTTGGTGGGACTGCTGGTTTGGACAAGTATTTGGATGGGGGAGATGAGTCTTTGTTTTTACATCAGTATCTATGTTCCTTAGACTGTTCTTTGTCTCCTATATTCAAGATACCTTTTTTCCCCAGATGAGCTAAAGCACCATTTCTGGCTTTAGCTCGCTGCTTAAAATATGTCTCATAATTTCTCCCTGTCTCTTGAATATATTTACAGAATTCCAACTATCGGTATACCTTATTAATGAAAAAAATTAAAGAAAATGCTGCCATATATCTGGAAAATGAGGTTACAAGTGAGAGACTGTTAACTTCCCCTGATATTTTGGGTGTCTGTGACTTACTCGTTTTAGTCTCCACCTGAATGGGAATAGACCTCAGTTACAAGAGATCATATTGGCTATGTCTCAGGCCCCAAGACTCCTGATTTATGACACTCCTGTCTAGCCACTCACTGAGCTGAACATGGCCTTGCTTGTTGACCCATCATATAGCTAACCCCATATGACCTGAGTAGTTATAAGACGCTGACCACAATTTAACATCTAGTGGTTCATGAAAAAAACTGCTTCTGTTAGGAGAAAAAAAAAGAGACTTGCTCAGTCTTGCAAAAACCCCAGGAAGTCGGGGGATATAGCACATCTCAAAAGACTTGCAACTAGAGAAAAAATTATTTTTCTTCTGGCATGCATGTACCTGATGGAAGTAAGCCAATGAAACCCGAAATGCAAGTCTGTATCATCCCATTACTTTCCATAATAATAGGTATATATTAAAACACAATGATCTGTTTCTTTTGACATTTCTATAACTTGAGTACCCTATTGATTTATTTATATGGTACTCATAATGTTCTGCAGCTCTTTGTGCTATTAATGTATAGATGAGTTTTAATATAACAGTTAATATGTATCAGTTCCTGTACATATTGCTACCAATTTACTTTTAACATGAGCTAGAGTCACTTATGTAAGTGTTGGAATGGCATTTCTATCCATTTAATGTCATCTGAAAGAAATATTCATGTGTGTATAAAAGTACCAAGATATTATTAAATGGTCAGTGGTTGACTTTGATTTACTGACTCAGTACTGAAGTATCTTACTATAGGACTGTGATTTAAGGTGGTTTAAAGATGAATCAAAACAGGAAATGAAGCCTCATGTGGCACAAATTCTATTATGAAAATAAGCTTCTAATCTATATCTGAAATGCTAAAGCAATTCCTTTGTTGAAAAAAATACTAATCAGTTGTGAATAATGATCAATTCTGTACCACAACAGTTGATTACTGACAGATGAACTTTTACATTCTATATATAACTCAAGAGTCTACCTTTCATCTTATGGAAGATGAGATCATTCATAATTTTGACAAATAACATGTCTATGTATTAATTTAAATTTGATGAGTATTGATTACTTGATTTTATAGTTGTATCCACATATTACTTATACTTCATTAATTTCTCAAACAAGGTATGTGCTTCTGACTCAGCATATAAAATAGTAAGCATAGTTGAACACATTTAGCCAATTGAAAACCTACTACATACTATAAGGATGCATAATTAAAGTTATTTTAAAATTAAGGTACAAAGAATCATATTTAATATCATCCTTAACTATAAAATAGTAACAGAAACAGAGAAGCAGGGTGGTACTCACCTGTAATTCATACTCTCCCGATGTTAAGGTAGGAGGATTTCTAGGAATTTGAACTCAGCCTAGACTTTACAGTGAGTTTCAGTCCCATCAGAGTAATTGAATGATTCATTCATTGTTTGAGAAAAAGTGATTATAATTTCATATATATTTTATTTCACATTTGATGAAGCTATTTATTCTATTTTTGCCTTTTTATACTTAAAAGTAAATTTGAAAATTATTTTATCTTATCATCTCATCTTGAGTAGTATAAAAGTAAAACACATCTTCCTCTGTATTATGAAGATTCATAAAATGTCACATAAGCCAAAAAGGTTAATGAGACTGCTCTGTGGCAAATTACCACCTGCTCAGTTTTTGAGATGTAAACCTAGCACTTTGTAGTATGAACTGTAGCTTAACTAAACCAAATTATTAAAACATATGAGCGAAAAGATGTTGTCTTATTTTCTCTAGTGAATGTTATTTTAAGCTTGCGTTAGAGATGTAATTCTGAATAGATATAGTAATTTTTAGAATTTATTAGGATGTAAGAACAATAAACCTAATTGATTAGAGGGAAACAGTCCCTCAACTAGTCCTATTGTGAACTGAGTTTTATAACTATGTTTCTAGTTGTATAATTTTTCTTCTAGCACTAAGTCATACTTTTTCTATTCAAAGTAAATGATGGTTTTCATGGGAGTCTTTACGTTGGATTTTGTTTGAAGGGCAATCAATTACTTTTGAATGTATAATATTTTTAAGTAAAATCATTATAGGAAAAAATTATTCTACTTATATACTAACCATATAAATACTAACATGAACTGGCTTATAATTCACAGATTAAACTTTATTTGTTTATTTATTATAACGTTTTTATTAGAAAGGATATTCACTAACAATTTAAGTTCTCCAGAGTTCACATGTTACAGTAAGAACATATCACACCCTGATTTGACAGAATACTTTTATGTAAGAAGTTAATGCTGAATCTGTCCTTCTAGAGCTTCAGAACTATTTGTGTACCTGATGTGACATAATATCTCAATGCTTTCTTGGGTTGTTATGATTATTTACCTGTAAAATCATTCATTTTAAACCTCTATATTTTTATATTCCTTACTTCTGTATTTTTGTGTTCTATGTAATTCTATCCACTTGTGGCTGACTGGTCTTAAAATTATTTTTTCTGCTACTGTATGTAAATGAAAGAGAAAGAAGCCAGAATGGCTGAGGTGGCAAACAAACACTCGTCAACTCCTCTGACATCATTTATTGAGACTCCAAGATTATCACATTTTCATTTTCCACTCTTTTGGAGTTTGATCAAATGAATGCAAATTATTTAATAAATATGTTAATAAACTTCACTAATACTCAAATGAATATGCCACCGAGAAAAGATCTTTAAAGCAGGTTTAGATATTCTAAAGACCTCACTTTTTTGCTAATAGATATTTTAATAAGAGATTTTATGTCTTTTCGATTGCCTGGATATTGCATCTAAACACTTATTAAAGTGGAATTAAATTGTTTGACTTTTTTTCATAATTTAGTTCAGGAAATGTCTTCATTTTGCTAGTAAAGGATTTTATGTGTGATGCTGATCTTCATTGTGGTAGTAAATGCCTTTCAATATTTAATAACACGGAATACCCAACTGTGTAAGATTTAAATATATATAAAAGAAAAATTTCAGGGATACTAGAAGAACTCTGCCTTAAGATATTTCAATTAAAATCTGATATGATAAAGAAAGGAGTGTGGGGCATGTTTTTGATAACTATCTGTAATCAACATCATTGGACCTTTTCTCACTCCTTTTGTCTAAGTAGATTCCACTCTCAAATACATATTTGGTTCACAAGAATATATTTCATTACTAATTTACTATATACTTAGTCATGTAATAGCAAAATAATAAAGAGGATGTGGTGTGATTTCAGGCACTTCTGGATTTAAGTTCTAGCTCTAATGATTATGAACTATGTTGGAGATACGTCATTTCTATTACTCTCCATATCAATTATTTTACCTGAAAATTTGTATGCCATATCTCATTTCATTCATTGATGATGTTATGGGAATACAGTAATATACATATACTCTACAACAAAATGCCCAAAATAAAATCACTGTTCAAAATATTACATGCTACTATAGCATGCTTTCCATTCTGACTCATTTTGTCATCTAAAATTTGCCTATATGCATCATATGTAATTTCATATAAATGAACTAAACTGGCTGTAAATGCATAGATTTATGAAGTTTTGTAATTATATAAAATTTCATAGTACTTTTACATCATGTCAAAAGTTCCCTTGTGCTTTTTTGCTATGAATATACTCCCTGTAAATATAATGACTTTTGACAGTATATCTGCTTTTAGAGTATACTTTTGTGATTTATATTCTAACATGACTCATAGCATATGTAAACATTTGCATAGCTTCTTTCATTTTAATTGGAATTTTTAATTTTCTTTATTATCAGCTGTTTTATATTTATATTTCAAATATTATCACTTTTCCCAGTTTTTCTGTCAATAATCACCCTATCCCATCCCCTCTCCTTCCTTCTGTGAGGGTGTTCCCCTTCCCAACCACTCATCCCCTTCCTCCTCCCCCTCCCTGACACTGGGAGGGATCCAACTTGGCAGGTCCAAGGGCTTCCCATTGGTGACCCATGAGGCTATCCTCTGTTACATATGTAACTGGAGCCATGGGTCTGTCCATGTGCACTCTTTGGGTAGTGGTTTAGTCTCTGGAAGCTCTAGTTCGTTGGTATTGTTGTTCTTCCTATGGGGTTGCAAGTCCATTCAGCTCCTTCAATCCTTTTTCTAATTCCCTCCATTGGGGACCCCATTCTCAGTTCCACAGTTGGCTGCCAGAGTCAGCCTCTGTGTTCATCATGTTCTGGCAGAGCCTCTCAGGAGACAGCTATAGCAGGCTCATGTCAGCATGCACTTCTTGGTGTCAGTAATAATGTCTGGGTTTGGTGGCTGTGTATATGGGCTGGATCACCAGGTAGTGCAGGCTCTGAATGGCCATTCCTTCTGTCTCTGCTATAAACTTTGTCTCTGTATCTCCTCCTATGAATATTTTTGTTTCCCCTTTTAAGAAGGACTGAAGCATCCACATTTTGGTTGTCCTTCATCTTGAACTTCATGGGGTCTGTGGATTGTATTTTGGGTAATCTGAACTTTTGGGCTAATATACATTTACCAGTAGGTTCATACACTGTGTGTTTTTTTCTGACTGGGTTACTTCACTCAGGATGATATTTTCTATTTCCAAGCATTTGCCTATGAATTTCATGAAGTCATTATTTTTTTTTTTTGTTTTTTTTTTTTTTGTTTTTTTTTTTATTATTATTAACTTGAGTATTTCTTATATACATTTGAGGTTATTCCTTTTCGGTTTCCGGTAAACATCCCCCCCTCCCTTCCTTATGGGTGTTCCCCTCCCCACCCTCCCCCCCTTGCTGCCCTCTCCCCCACAGTCTAGTTCACTGGGGGTTCAGTCTTAGCAGGACCCAGGGCTTCCCCTTCCACTGGTGCTCTTACTAGGATATTCATTGCTACCTACGAGGTCAGAGTCCAGGGTCAGTCCAGTCTTTGGGCAGTGGCTTAGTCCCTGAAGCTCCTGGTTGGTTGGCATTGTTAACATATATGGGGTCTCGAGGCTCCTTCAAGCTCTTTTCCAATTCTTTCTCTGATTCCTTCAACAGGGGTCCTGTTCTCAGTTCAGTGGTTTCCTGCTGGCATACGCCTCTGTATTTGCTGTATTCTGGCTGTGTCTCTCAGGAGCGATCTGCATTCACATTTTGATCATCCGTTTTGAGTTTCATTTGTTCTAGGCATCTAGGGTAATTCAAGCATTTGGGCTAATAGCCACTTATCAATGAGTGCATACCATGTGTGTTTTTCTGTGATTGGGTTACCTCACTCAGGATGATATTTTCCAGTTCCAACCATTTGCCTACGAATTTCATAAAGTCATTGTTTTTGATAGCTGAGTAATATTCCATTGTGTAGATGTACCACATTTTCTGTATCCATTCCTCTGTTGAAGGGCATCTGGGTTCTTTCCAGCTTCTGGCTATTATAAATAAGGCTGCGATGAACATAGTGGAGCACGTGTCTTTTTTATATGTTGGGGCATCTTTTGGGTATATGCCCAGGAGAGGTATAGCTGGATCCTCAGGCAGTTCAATGTCCAATTTTCTGAGGAACCTCCAGACTGATTTCCAGAATGGTTGTACCAGTGCAATCCCACCAACAATGGAGGAGTGTTCCCCTTTCCACATCCTCGCCAGCATTTGCTGTCACCTGAGTTTTTGATTCTTAGCCATTCTCACTGGTGTGAGGTGAAATCTCAGGGGTTGTTTTGATTTGCATTTTTATGACTAACGATGTTGAACATTTTTTAGGTGTTTCTCAGCCATTGGCATTCCTCAGCTGTGAATTCTTGTTTAGCTCTGAACCCCATTTTTAATAGGGTTATTTGTCTCCTGCTGTCTAACTTCTTGAGTTCTTTGTATATTTTGGATATAAGGCCTCTATCTGTTGTAGGATTTGGTAAAGATCTTTTCCCAATCTGTTGGTTGCCATTTTGTCCTAACCACAGTGTCCTTTGCCTTACAGAAGCTTTGCAGTTTTATGAGATCCCATTTGTCGATTCTTGATCTTAGAGCATAAGCCATTGGTGTTTTGTTCAGGAAATTTTTTCCAGTGCCCATGTGTTCCAGATGCTTCCCTAGTTTTTCTTCTATTAGTTTGAGTGTATCTGGTTTGATGTGGAGGTCCTTGATCCACTTGGACTTAAGCTTTGTACAGGGTGATAAGCATGGATCGATCTGCATTCTTCTACATGTTGACCTCCAGTTGAACCAGCACCATTTGCTGAAAATGCTATCTTTTTTCCATTGGATGGTTTTGGCTCCTTTGTCAAAAATCAAGTGCCCATAGGTGTGTGGGTTCATTTCTGGGTTGAAGTCATTATTTTTAATAACTTAGATTTTCCAGTTTGTTGAATATAGGTTTTTGTAGTAGGATCTGATGATATTTTCTTTTGAATTTTCTGAGTTTCTATTGTTATGGGTCCCTTTTCATTTCTGATTTTGTTTATTTGGATACACACTCCCTGCACCCTCTGCTTAGTCTGGCTAAGGGTTTATCTATCTTGTTGATGTTCTCAAAGAATGAGTTCCTGGTTTTGTTGATACTTTGTACAATTCTTCTTGTTTCTACTTGGTTGATTTCAAGTGCTTTCAGGTGTGCTGTCAAGCTGCTAATGTATGCTCTCTCCAGTTTCTTTTGGAGGCACTCACATCTATGAGTTTTCACTTAGCACTGCTTTCATTGTGTCCCATAAGTTTGATTATGTTGTGACTCCATTTTCATTAAATTCTAAAAAGTCTTTAATTTCTTCCTTTATTTCTTCCTTGACCAAATTATCACTGAGTAGAGCATTGTTCAGCTTCCATGTGTATGTGAGCTTTCTGTCATTTTTGTTGTTGTTGAAGACCAGTATGAGGCTTGTTTTGTGCCAGGTATATGGTCAATTATGGAGAACGTACCACGAGGTGCTGAAAAGAAGTTATATTCTTTTGTTTTAGGATGAAATGTTCTATAGATATCTGTTAAATCTGTTTGTTTCATAACTTCTCTTAGTATTTTATGTCTCTTTTTAGCTTTGGTCTCTCTGTTCTGTCCATTCATGAGAGAGGGATGTTGAAATCTCACACTATTATTGTGTGAGGTACAATGTGTGATTTAAGCATTAGTAAGTATTCTTTTATGGATGGAGTGGCCCAGGCTTTTGGAGCATAGATTTTCAGGATTGAGATTTCATCTTGACAGATATATCTTTTGATGAATATGATGTGTACTTCTTTATAATTTTTGATAACTTTTGGTTGAACATCGATTTTATTTGATATGAGAATGGCTACTTCATCTTTTGTCTTGGAAACATTTGCTTGGAAAATTGTTTTCCAGCCTTTTTACTCTGAGGTATAGTTTTTCACTGAGGTATGTTTCCTGTTTGCAACAAAATGCTGGTCTTCTTTACATATCCAGTCTGTCTTTTTATTGGGAAATTGAATCCATTGATGTTAAGAGATATTAATGAATTTTGATTGTTGTTTCCTGTTATTTTTGTTGTTAGAGATGCAATTCTGTTTTTGTGTCTCTCTTCTTTTGGGTTTGTTGCAAGAAGATTACTTTATTGCTTTTTCTAGGATGTAGTTTTCTTCCTCTTGTTGGAGTTTTATCTATTATCCTTTGTAGGGCTAGACTTTTAGAAAGATATTGTGTAGATTTGGTTTTTTCATGGAATATCTTGGTTTCTCCATCTATGTTGAGAGCTTTGCTGGCTATAGTAGCATGGGCTGGCATTTGTGTTCTCTTTGGTCTGTATGACATTTTCCCAGGATCTTCTGGCTTTTATAATCTCTGGTGAGAAGTCTGGTGTAATTCTGATAGGTCTGCCTTTATATGTTACTTGACCTTTTCCCCTTACTGCTTTTAATATTTTTTCTTTGTTTTATGCATTTGGTGTTTTAAATATTATATGACAGGAGAAATTTCTTTTTTGACCTAATCTATTTTTAGTTCTGTAGGCTTCTTGTATGTTTATGGGCATCTGTAATCAACTTATTCTATTTGATAAATAATATTTTATGGCAGGAATATCATGATTTTCAGAGAGATTTTATTATTAGAGTTCAATACATCCATGTAATGGACTTTTACCTTGCTCATTGTCTTCATCATCTTTTCTTTCCCTCTTGCCCTGTCCAATATTTCAATTAGGTAGACTAATTGTACATGCCCTTTTTCAGCTAAATTTCAGGTATGAGAAAAATTGTGACGCAAGTAGTTGTAAGAATTATTTATATTATTTAGCAAGGTTTGTTTCCAATTCCATCTATTTCCCATGGAAAATGACTATTTTTTTTATTCATGGCTGTCAAACAATACCTATATCTATATATTTGTAATCTATTCTTCCAGTGATAAACACATTGGTTGATTCCATTCCCCAATATCTATATTTTAAGCAGTTCAGCAAGAATTATGATTATGGATATACTTCTATACAAGTCATAATTTTATTACTTGGGATATATTTCTATAACTTGAATAAATGGATCATAGGAAATTTTCTTAAATTCTCAATTTCTTTGAAAGAATCACTGTACTGATTTCTATAGTATCTGGGAAAATGTACATGAATACAAATAACATATGAGGGTTTCTTTTCCCAACCGTCTTTATAGTCTTAATTCTTTTTTTTTATTTTGTGTATGATAGCCTTTTTACTACAGAGAGATCAGATTGAATCCTTAGATCAATTTAGATTGTCTGAAAAATTATGTTTTGATCATTGGACTAGGTGGACTTCTGTACTGTGGTGTCACCTAAAATTTCTTTCCTTCATGTTTTAGAGTTTCCAATTGAGCAGTCCTTAATTGTTAGGTTGGTTCTAATAGTCCTTCACCATCACCACCACCACCACCATCATCATCATCAATGGGAATTTTTACTGATTTCATCATTGACTCTAGAGTATCATGCACATGTTTTGATCATACCTAACTCCTGTCCCCAACTCTTTAAAGATCTAAACTTACCTTCTCTTTCCAAGCAACACTGTTTTCTTTCTTAAAACTTTTCAAGACTAATTTGTGCTACTCAATATTCAAAGCTTTGTGGTCTTTAACTAGACCATGGTTAGACTATCAAACAAATGAAACAAGCAGTATCTCTCCTTATGAACACATGAGAAATGGACTTAGAAAGAAGTCAGGAAAACAAGACCCTTCACAAATGTCAACAAATACTAAAAAAAATCTTGGTATAGCTCTAAGCAAGAAAGGGAAAGACCTGCATGTCAAGAACTTCAAGTCTTTGGAGAAAGAAAATAAAGACCGTATCCGGAGATGAAAAGAATTTCTAGGCTCATATATCACTAAGATAAACATAGTAAAAATGTTCATCCTACCAAAAGCAATCTACTGATTCACTGTCATCCCCATCAAAATTCCAACACAATTCTTTACAGACCTTGAAAGAAACTTTATTATGAAAAAAACTCAGTATAGGTAAAACAGACCTGAATAGTATAGGTATCGCCATCCCTGATTTCCAACTGTACGACAGAGCTATAATGATAAAAAATATGGTATTGGAATAAAAATAGATAGGTTGCTGAACTTGAATCATAGACTCAGACATAAATCCACGTACATGGGGATACCAAGTTCTTGATTTAAAAAAAAATACATACTGGAAAAAAATCTAAAAAAGTGGTGCTGGTCTAACTTGATGCCTGTTTGTTCAAAAAGTGCAAATAGATTCATAACTATCACCATGAACAAAGCCCAAGTGTAAGAGTTCAACATCATCTCAACATAAAACTAAGTATATACTTGCTTGACAAGAAAGTCTTAAACACACTGGCACATCAGATGACTTTCTGAACAGAACACGGATAACACAGGTAAATAAGATCAACAATTACTAAATGGGAATTTATGAAACTGAAAAGATTCTGTAAGTTAAATTACCCTGCCAATATATACAATTTCATTATCTGTTGATTTATATCTAAAATGTTGCCCACTCAAGGTTGTCCCTGACATATTTCCTCCCCCTACCCCATCCCCTTCACCTCTGAGAGGGTGACCTCCCCAGTTAAACCCTATCTGGTACATCATCTCTCTTCAGGATTAGGCCCATCATTTCCCACTGAGGGCAGGCAAGGCAGTCCTCTGTTATACATGTGCTAGGTGCCTCCCAGGTCACTGGCATGTTATACAGATGCCCCCATTCACTCTCTGGGCCCTCTCTGCCTGGCTTTCACTACATATGATTAAACCAGAGTTCTCCTTTCCATTCTGTCTCCCATCTAGTTCTCTCCCTTCATCCAACTCTGATGGCAATTTTATTTCTTCTTATAAGTGAGATTGAAATATTCTCCTGTGGGTCATTCTTGTCATTTAGCTGCCTTGGACCTGAGGACTATAACATGGGTATCCTGTATTTTATGAATAATATCCACTTAGAGGTGAACACATACCATGCAAGTAATTTTGTTTCTGCATTAACTCACTCAGGATAATAATTTCTAGTTCTATCCATTTGCCTGAAATTTTCATGGTGTCCTCATTTTTAATAGCTGAGCAGTTTTTTTATTATGTAAAGGAATCATATTTCCTTTATCCATTCTTTGGTTGAGGGACATCTGTGTTGTTTCCAGTTTTTGGCTTTTACCAATAAAGCTACTATGAACTTAATGGAACAAGGGTCCATGTGGTGTTGTGGAGCATCTTTTTGAGGATGTGCCCTTGAGTGGTGTAGTGAGGTAGAACTATTCCCAATTTTCTGAGAAACTACCCAATTGATTTCCAGAGTGGTTGTATTTATTGTCACTCCCACCTGAAATGGAGAAGTATTCCTCTTGTTCCACATCCTTGCCAGTATGTGCTGTCCCTTGAGTTTTTGATTTTAGTTATTCTGATGGATGTAAGGTAGAATCTCTGAGTTGTTTTTACTTGTATTTCCCAGATTACTAAGGACTTTGAACATTTCTTTAAGTTCTTCTCAACCATTAGAAATTCCTCTGTGGAGAACTCTCTATTTAGCTCAGTACCCCATTTTTATTTATTTATTTTTATTTTTTATTTTTTCATCTTTATTAACTTAGGTATTTCTTATTTACATTTCTATTGTTATTCCCTTTCCCGGTTTCCAGGCTAATATCCCCCTAACCCCTCTCCCTCCCCTTCTCTATGGGTGTTTCCCTCTCCATCCTCCCCCCATTACCACCCTCCCTACAACAATCACGTTCACTGGGGGTTCAGTCTTGGCAGAACCAAGGGCTTCCCCTTCCACTGGTGCTCTTACTAAGCTATTCATTGCTACCTATGAGGTTGTAGCCCAAGGTCAGTCCATGTATAGACTTTGGAAAGTGGCTTAGTCCCTGGAAGCTCTATTTGGTTGGCATTGTTGTTCATATGGGGTGTCAAGCCCCTTCAAGCTCTTTCAGTCCTTTCTCTGATTCTTTCAACAGGGGTCCCATTCTCAGTTCAGTGGTTTGCTGCTGGCATTCGCCAATGCATTTGCTGTATTCTGGCTGTGTCTCTCAGGAGAGATCTACATCCTGTTCTTGTGAGCCTGCACTTCTTTGCTTCATCCATCTTATCTAATTGGGTGGCTATATATGTATGGGCCACATGTGGGGCAGGTTCTGAATGGGTGTTCCTTCTGCCTCTGTTCTAAACTTTGCCTCCCTATTCCCTCCCAATGGTATTCTTGTTCCCCTTTTAGAAGTTTTTAATTATGTTTTTCTCCCGGAGCTGGGGACCAAACCCAGGGCCTTGCACTTGCTAGGCAAGCGCTCTACCACTGAGCTAAATCCCTAACCTCTTGTTCCCCTTTTAAAGAAGGAGTGAAGCACTTGCATTTTGGTCATCCTTCTTGAGTTTCATGTGTTCTGTGCATCTAGGGTAAGCGGGCATTTGGGCTAATATCCTCTTATCAATGACTGAATTGCATGCGTGTTTTTCTGTGATTGGGTTACCTCACTCAGGATGATATTTTCCAGTTCCATCCATTTGCCTATGAATTTCATAAAGTCATTGTTTTTGTTGGCTGAGTAATATTCCATTGTGTAGATGTACCACATTTTCTGTATCCATTCCTCTGTTGAAGGGCATCTGGGTTCTTTCCAGCTTCTGGCTATTATAAATAAGACTGCTATGAACATAGTGGAGCATGTGTCTTTGTTATATGTTGGGGCATCTTTTGTGTATATGCCCAAGAGAGGTATAGCTGGATCCTCAGGCAGTTCAATGTCCAATTTTCTGAGGAACCTCCAGACTGATTTTAATTGTGTTATTTGTTTTTTTTTTAATGTTGAACTTTTTGAGTTCTTTGTGTATTTTAGATATTAATCCTTTATTGGATATAGGGTTGGTGAAGGTCCTTTTGCAATCTGTAGACTGCCATTTTGTCCTAATGCTGTCTTTTGCCTTTCCTGTAGCTTTTCAGTTTTGTGATGTCTCAAAAATCCTCCAGTCACAATATAATCAAAACACTAAAAGTACAGAAAAATATTAAAAGCATCAAGTAGAAAAGACCAAGTAACATACAAATGCAGACCTATCACAGACACCTGACTTCTCAACAGAGATTGTAAAAGCCACAAGGGCCTGGATAGATGTCTTGCAGACCCTAAGAGACCAGAGATATTATCCAAGACCGTTATACCCAGCAAAACTTTTAATCACCATAAATGGAGAATGTAAGATATTCCGTTAAAAAACTCAGTTTAAACTATATTTTTCCACTAATTCAATCCTACAGAGTATATAAGAAAGAAAACTTCAATGTAAGGAGATTAACTGCACCCAAGAAGATACATGAGATAAATAACCATATGCCATTAAAACCAAAAGTAACACACACACACACACACACACACACACACACACACACACACACACACACACACCAGAACACCCTGGACTTTTCTATAATAATAGGTTTCCATGTGTTTTCCAAGGTTGTTTATGTTATTTATCCTACCTCATACACCCAGGGCTATCCTATCTTCTGCTTTCTCAGACTAGGTTAACACCCCTGTTTTATTACTCCATTTATCTCTTTTATACAGTCTATCATGTATCAATTGAACAACCCTCCCCATGGCTCCTTAGTATTTTTCTTACTTCTCTATCTTTTCTAAATGAAAGATTTGTATTTGAAGTTTCAAAGATAGCATATATAGATGAAAGAAAACATGGCATTTGTCTTTCTTGGTCTGGGCAAACTGACTAATAACTATGGTTGGCTGCTTCTTTCATTTACCTGTGAATTTTGCATTTCTTAATAAGTGAATGATATCTCATTTTGTTACTATATAAGTTTTCATCATTCATTAGTTGATGAACTTCTAAGGCTCTTTCTATTTAATGAGTGTCGATAAACTAGCAGTGAAAATTGATGAACAAATATCTCTAGAGAGACATATGGAATTATTTGGCTATATACCCAAGAGTGGTATAAATTGTAATATATTAGATTTATTCTTAGCTTTCTTATGTACCTCCTTATCTGTTTCTGTCGTGGCCACCAGTTTGCATTCACACCACCGCTGAATTACTGTTCCCTTTTCCCTGTGTTCATGCTAGGATCTATATCTCTCTCTCTTTCTGTCTCTGTCTCTATCTCTCTCTGTCTCTGCCTGTATCTCTCTGTGTTTCTCTCTGTCTCTGTCTCTGCTTCTCTCTCTCTCTTTTCCTCCATCTCTTCCTCTTTCCCTCCTTGCCTCCTTCCTTCCCATCTTCCTCCATCCCTCTTTAACCATTTTGGTTGGGGTAAGATGAATCCTCCAAGTAGTTTTAATATGCATTTCCTTGATGGCTTAGAATGTTGAGCATTCTTTTATATACCTCCCAGACATTTGTAATTCATGTTTTGAGAATAGTTTGTTTAGATCTATTACCTAATTTAGTTTATTTGTTGTTTGTTTAATGTTTTGCATTCTTTATATATTCTAGTTATGAATCCCCTGTCAGATCTATAACTGGTAAAAAAAAATCGCTATACTTTAGGCTATAGAGAAACATTTTTCTTTCATGATGTTTCATTTATTAATTATTGTTTTTAATATCAATAGTTTGATGATTGTTGAAAATAATATGTTTTCACACATTACCTTTTATGCCTTGCTCATGTAAGTATTGTCTTTGGAGTTATCAAGAGAATATTGCAGAAGACAGCCTGTGTAGCCCATTTTAAGCTGGTAACAACTGACTAGTAAAGCATACATTGAACTACTTATCCTATTAGTGTAATTTTATTTTACATAATGCTTAGTCTACTTGTGATATTGTAACAAATGTCATCAATTATGCAATGAATAACAAAAAATATAGCTCTTACATACTTATAGGCTGAGATGTTTAAAATATTGGCATTATCATAGTTTCTGTTTAAGGGCTGATTTTTCTTTCTAGAATGAAACTTTCTTGCTGCATTCTCACATGGCAGAAGGCAAAGCTGCTAAAATGTATCTTTTAAACTGAAATTCATTTCCAAACCTATATGTCTTATTTTGATGCAGTTATCAATCAAAATCCTAATCTCTTGATACTGTTGGATTAGTGATTCAGTTTAAAATTGATATTAAATGGACCAATAACATCCATCCAACTATAACATATCTGCACTGGCAATTATTGTAACACAGATTTTGAATTATTTTCCTTTTCAACTTTTATTGTATACTCAAAATATCTTTCATACAATTATAATATCAAAGTATTCTGATTTTTGTTATATATCTGTTATATATATATATATATCTGTTATATATAATTCTGATTTTGTTATATATATATACCAACATTGAATTTTGGTTTTATGTGAACTTATCTGATTTCTCAGTATTCTTTAGTTTTAGCACGAAAAATAAATGCCTTTGTCCTTTCCTATAACTCTTAAAGAAAAAATACACTGGTGATGGGTGTATCTTTATGTCTACACTTATGCAATACCACTTTATTGCCTATAACTTTTTTGTTCTGGAAGATTATTTATGTAGTATTAAATACAATTTCAAATCCTGTTTGTTTACAAAGCATCGTTTGAGAAATCTGCTCACATTATCACAAACTTTCTTTTTTATGTAATGAGTCTTTTATGTATTAAGCTGAAATTGAACTATATCATTTCTCATCTTTTCTTTACTATGGCCCCTCCCAGTTTTCCTGTATTGAACCATTCCCATGTTGCCTCCATCATTATGTTGATAGATTCTTTAAGTTGATTATTTTATTTACATATGTATATACGCATGTATATACATTTTACATATCTGAAACCCCAGTTTTTTTTAATTGGTCTATGGTTTTGAGGCTGTGCACTCTCCATTGGATACCAATAAGGGGGGATTTTCCTTGAAAGAAGCTAGTTTTCCTAGGATTTGGATCTTAAGAAAGTCCACCTTTCTTTACTAAGATATTTATTCATATTGCCATTGTTCTAATCTTGTTTGTGGAGGATTCTCCAGGAGATACTATTTCATAGGAGATTTGTTACTATCTGGTTCTTAACAATCTTTCTAGCCTCTTTTCCATGATGTTCCTTGAATCATCCACTCTTCTTGGCTTTTCCCTGAGGCATAGACACATCATCTGTGATGTAGGTGCATCTGATGGTACTAGACATCACAAGAACTGCTTATCTCTGCCTAATGTGTGTTGTGGTTTTATGTGATGGTCTCTATTTGTTGTGAAAAGAAGCTTTTCTTATGAGAGATGGTAACCATACTTCTTTGTGGATATAATGATAAGATTTAGAATGTAGTAACTAAGTATGTCTATCTAACAAAGTAGTAGTCATAGATTGTTTTCTAAGGACCCCGACTTCACTAGCTTCTGGAAGTTGGCCAGGTTTTGAGCACAAGGCACGATTTACCTCTAACTGAGTGGTGCTTGAGTCCAGTTAGACAGATTTTGGTTGCTGCCAACATGATAGTGACACTTACAGCATATTCATGGATATCTTGCCATGCTGGTAATTGTCACAGTTCATAGGTGTTGCAACCTAGTAGAGCTATTTAATTGATTCCCTCACTTAAAGGTTTGCAGTGTATTTTCTGGAACCATGGAGGCTAGACCACAGGAAAGAGACTTTTCTTTCAGATCCAGTTCTAGTCATGTGAGTTATGTATCCTAGCTGTGTGTTGACTTCTGAAATAGGCACCCATCCTCAACCCCTGAGGAACCAACCAATGTCCATACCTGTAATTTTTATGGTTTTGTGCATGACTTGGATTACTCTAAACAGTCAATCCTTTGATAGGAAGCTTCTTGTGTTTGATACTGGGGTTTTATCACTTAGGTGGCTTAACTGCCTTAAAGAGTATATGTTTATGTGTTTTTTCAAAGTCTTATCTTTTTTCGTCCTCTGACAATTGGATTATGTGGCTGGCATTTGAATAATAATAACTTTGCAATAATTTAATAAAACCACACACCTTAAAAATTAAAGTTATGGAAAATTAAGTATGTGATAGATTTTAAAACAAATGGATTATTACTTTGCCAATTACTACAATAAAGCGTAGAAATTATAAAACACTTAGCAATATTCACACAAAAGCACATATGATATAAGTCACAATAAAAATACAAATATTAGTGTATCAGTATTCTAACTGTATAAAATGTCTCAACAACCTATTGGTATTAGAGTAAGCACAATTACTGTTCTATTTACTTAATACATTGATACTAATCACCTCCATATATGTACAGTAAATTGCATGTTTTAGAGTGAAAAGTAATCATTTGATGCTATCATACTTCATATGATATGTGAAATATTCTTTAATCTGTTGTTAATTTTAATGATAAGGCTTCTAGACAGCAGCAGATTATTGGTAAACATTTTGAGAATTTAAACATTATGGAGTAGTTGACAACTGTCTAGGTTTTATGTTCTGAACTCCCTCTATCTAAACTATACTATGCATTAGAGTAGTTTTGGGTGGATTTTATTTGGAGTCTGTTCTGGCTAATTTTATGTCAACTTGTCACAAGCTAGAGTCATCAGAGAGGAGGGAAACTCAAATGAGAAGAATGTCTTCACAAGATTCAACTCTGTGATCAATGGTGAAGGGCTCAACCCATTGTGGATGGTGCTATCCCTGGGTTGAGGTCCTATGTTTATGAGTAAGCAGACTGAGAAAGCCATTCTGGGGCAAGACACTCAGAAAGCAGCACACTTCCAAGATCTTTGCATCAGCTCCTACCTTAGGGTTCCAGGTCTTTGAAGTCCTGTCCTGGTGTACTTCAATGATGGACTACAACACACAAATGTAAATCAAATAAGTCCTTTCCTCCTCAACTTTGCTATTGCTCATATGTTTCTCATCACAGCAATAGAAACCCTAAGAGAGCCTTTCGCTATTTCATGAATGTATTTCCCTTAATATTTGAGATGTCTTTAGAGACAGAATTTTAAATGCATTTTCACCCCCTTCTTTTCACTTCTTGAACGGTAATAATTCAAAATTTCCAACTTAGTATTCTCTAATAGGGACTTTCCACATGCTTTCCCCATTTTAGTCATCTTTCTGTTTCTGATGGAAATCTATTTTCTAATGGCATGTCTTAGAATTCAGCAAGCAAGGATGTTGCTGAAGCTCTCTGACATGTTTACTTTTCTGTTATTTTGTACTTCAGCTCCAGGTTTCCATTTAGTTCAGTTTTATGATTCACATTTCTTTAATAAACTTTTCTTTTTGTTAATGCATGTCTAATTTGGTTTTGTTTACTCACCTATTAAGGTGCTTTCATTAAGCCTCTTAATGGTGCTTATTTTTAATTCTTTTAAGGCAATGCATTCATTTCTACCTATTTAGAGTTATTCTTACAACTTTGAATCATGTTTAGAGGATTTGAAGGAGCAACACACACACAAATATATATATCTATATCTATATCTATATCTATATCTATATCTATATCTATATATATATATATATATATCTTTCAGTCTTTACAGGTAAGTTTTGGCAGTTGGTTTTTAAATTGGTGGCATATCTTTAATATCACAGTTAAGGAGTCCAGTAATTTCACATGGCTGTTTTTAGGACTACAGTGAAAATTATGTTTCGCAGGTCACTTATAAGGGGCTCAAACATTCTTGCCATTTTACTTTTCTGAGAGGATATTGACAACCTCAAGAAACTTGGTCAGTTGGCTTGGTTACTTAGTGATAATGAATATCCCTGGACTGTGATTTAGTGGTATTGGCCCAGACAGCAGGGATCCTCCAGGATGTACATTTAGAAAAATACTTCAGAATAATTTTCCATATTTATGACAAGGAGAAACATACGTCTGTCAAGAACACTGGTTTGGCAGATATGCCATTAAAATGAAGCTGAGAGAGGATCAGAAGAACTCAGGGCTAATTTATGAAGAAGGACACCAGCCTTGCCTTTCAGGTATACAGATGAGTGTCTAAGTCCTTAGGAAAGGAAGAATACACCCACACTTTAGTTGAGAGGAACGGAAACTTAATTATATAGTTTCCTCAGGATCTGTAAGCATTGTTGTTTGACAGGCCTGCATTTATGTGCACATGTGGGCATGTCTCCTGTGGAGTTCCTGGATAAGCAATACTTCTTTTATATAATGGGTGAACAAAGCTAGAGCCAGATCAAATACAATGCCAGAACCCATAACTGAGTCTGATACTTGAAGTATTAGTGGTTTTCTTCACTCCTGGGTTGTTTGTTTAGTGATGCTAGTTGCTGGACCGTAGTCAAATGGGACAATGGCCAAATCCTCAGAGGTAAAGGCATGATTCCAGCCTTATTGGGATCTGTCAGCATTTTGAACCTCCTACCTGGATTCCAAAACTCCTGCAAAGTCTCATTTTGTCAAAGATAAATGCCAAATTATTGTCGCTGTGGGAGTATAACAGCAGGGGACCCACTGTTCTATCATCTTGCTTTACACATTGTCTTGTTTACTGTTTTGCTTTTTATATTTTGCTTTTTAGTTTTCCTTACTGATATTTTGCAGAGGACTTTGAGTATGATAGTCTAAGTTCTTGATTTCCTCCTCTTTTAAATGTCATCTCTGTGGCATAAACAAAAGAAAAAGTTAGTTGGCTTTGATTATGATTATATCAGATCAGTACACGAAGTTTGCTGCTAAACATTATTAGAAAATTCTGAAATTTTCTTTGTGTAATACTCTATTCCTCCTCATTGTTACATTATTAATCATTCTCTGATATATCTTTTGTTTCCATTTCCAATTATTGCAAATATTTTATGAACTCTATCCCCAATTATACATCATATGATTTTATTATACATGATCATTTCGCCTCACTTTTAAATTTTATTGTTTAGTAATGTAACACTAAATATTTTCACTTTTCCATACTGTTTATTTTACAATCTTTGAAATTAATCATTTCAAGTTGCCTTTAGTTGATTCCTTGAGAATTTTTCATATAGAGGATGATATAGCTGTAGCTCTATTTCTCTTGACATTTTATCACTTTAGACATTTTATTCATTGCATTATTTACTTCCATAGCCAATATTGTCATGATGGTGGTAAATGGATGCTGTGAAATTGTACATTCTTATATTGTTTTGAACCTTAGAGGGGTGTGCATTCTTTCATTGTAATATATTATTTGCTATAAACATTTGTCCAGTGCATTTTATCACAGTAAAGACATTTAATGTTTACTTTGCTTAGTAATTTTTCTTTAATTTCAACTATAGACTGAACATGGTAAATTCAATAATCCATGCCAATTGTCTCTTTTATAATTATTGGTAGTGATTATAAGCTTTGTTATTTAATATCAGAAATTGAATATATCTATATTTTAAATTATAACAACTTTGTTGTTTTGTGAATATCATTTGTTCATATTTTATCTTTGTGACATAAAGTTATGACTTAAGTTTCTGAAATAGTGTTTTAGATTCATGCCACTAATCTGAGACATTAAAGTGTATTTTCCTACATTAATACTTTTACTGGTGTTAATATTAGAATGGTGGCTTCAGACATGATCCTGACTTTTCTACCACTTGGAAATTTGTCTGTGAGATTGCAATTATTTCTTCTTTCAGTGTTTGGTAAGATTCAGTATTGAAGTTTTTTGGATGTAAAAATTTCTATGGTTTTCCATGTTCAGTTATTTTATGTCATTGTACATATGAGATAGTTTATTCATCTATTCCTTGTTATTATTCTGAATGCAAATTAATGCACTTAAATGCAAATATGCCTAATGCACACCTCTGAGCACATTTTTTCAGAGGCATTTTAATATCCATAAAACAGTATCCAAAACTTAAAGCCAGCTTAAAACTGATCCCTGAAAAGCAAACTGGCCACACCCCCTTTTCTGTGAATGTCTGATTCCTCTATTACCTCTTCTTCTGCTTGATACAACTCCTCTAGCCCCTTTAAATATCCAATATCCAATATTACTTTTTATTAGTTTATTTTATTGACATTAAATTCCCATCTCAGCTTCCTCTCCCTTCTCTTCTCACAGTCCCTCCCTCTCACTTCACCTTCCCATTCCTCCCTTTCTCTCTAGAAAAATAGAAGTCTCCCATGGATAATCAACCTATCTTGGCATACCAAGTTGCAGTAGGACTAGGTTTATTTTCTATCTATGACAGAGAAGGCAGCCTAGTTAGGAGAAAAAGATCCAAAGGCAGGCAAGAGAGTCATGGATAGCTCCTGCTCCTGCTATTAGAGTTCCCACATGAAGACCAAGCTGTACATCTGTTACATATGTGTGTGTGAAATAGGTCAGTCCCATGATACTCTCTGGTTAATGATTCAGTCTCTTTGTCCCCTAATTGCCCAGGTTACTTGATTCTGTATATTTTCTTGTGGTGTCCTTGATACTTCTCCCATTTTCAATCCTTCCTCCCCTTATTCCACAAGATTCCCTGAGCTCTGCCTAAGGCTTGGCTGTGGGTCTCTGAGTCTGTTTCAGTAAGCTGCTGGGTGGAGCCTGTCTGAGGCAAGTTATGCTAGGTTCCTGTCTTCAAGTAAAGAAGAATATTATTAATAGTATCAGGGGTGGACTCTATCTTCTAGCATGTTGGACCAGTCATTGCTTGGCCATTCCCTCACTTTCTGTTGTCTCATTATCCCTGTACTACTTATAGGCAGGAAAATTATGGGTCAAAAGTTTTGTGGCTGGATTGGTATCTGCATCTATTGGTATTCTTGCCTGTTTATAGTAGTTGATGGTTTCATGTTCCATGTGTCCTAGTTCTAGGATTCTTAGCTTGGGTCCCCTTCATAAATACTTGGGAGTTTCCATTGTGTTCAGTTTCTTTAAATAAAGAATTGCTTATTTATTTTACTGCTTATAGAAGCTCCATAATGTAACTTTCAAGGTCAATAAGCAGTTAATTTGTTCATCTTTTAACTGATTGTGATGATATTTTTCATGACATTCTTTCTGTCTGCATGATCTATATTGAAGAATCAAAGATACATATTTGGCATGAGAAATTGTACTCCATATGTGGCAACCAAAATCTACAATTTTTCTACATTTGCATATTGTAAAGGTGCTAATATTAACATTGATGTGCACATATAAATTTGACTCTTGCAAATTTTCTGTGTTGAGGATATTTTTCTTCCTTGGTTATTTTTGTATTTTATTATTTTGATACTACAGGATGTACAATTATTTTACTTATTGAACTTTGAATAATCCTTGCTAAAGTATAGTAAGAAAACAGTCTGCATATTGATTGTATATTCTGAAATATTTATACTAACAGCTTTTTGGAATGAGCTTTTTCATTATTGCTATTTTCATTTAGGATCATTTAATCATAGATCAGAGATGATTTTGAAGGCTTTTATTTTCTCAACTTGTATAGTTTTCTCAATAAATCTCACTACTACATATAGTATGATTAGCAAAATTGAGTATCTTTCTTTTCCTTGATATCTAAATGAAAGGCTGAAATGTGTCATCATGATGATAGGAGTAGAGATTGTACACATGATCTTCATCAAGCAGATCTATTCTTTTACTTATTTGTGTGTGTTTTTTGTATGGTAAAGGTGTTGGATGTTGTCAAACTATTTTATTGTATTTACTGATGTTGTTCTTAATTCCATTAATATAGTAAATTATGTTGATTAATTTTTCATATATCTAATAAGATAAGCATTCTATTGTGCATTGAATGAGAAATATCCTTCACAGGATCATTTCTTTGAAACTTGGCTCCAAGCTGGAGGAGGGACCTATTAGAAGCAAGTATATTACTGGGAGTAGGCCTATAGGTTTTATACCTCATCTCTCCTTCTTGTTTATTATAGCTTTTGAGTTTTTTACCTCATTGTATAAAGCCACCTTACATTTCTTCTGTCATGCTTCCCTACAATAATGGATTATATCTATTCTTGAACTGTGAGTTAGAATCAATTAAGTTACATTTTCTTGTCAGATATTAGGTCAAAGCAATAAGAAATGTAACTTAGATATAATCCAAATAAAAATTCTAATGTTTGTGGCTTAATAATACTTTTAGTGTATTTAGTAAGCTATCCCACTCAGTTTATAAGTATATTGCTTAAAATTGTTGTATTAATCACTATAAGACATGATGGTTTATTGCTTTATTTTTATTTTCATTTATTTTTTCTTTGATAGTTTAAAGAAATATAATTCATCATGTTTTCTCTCAATCACACCCAATTTTATTTACCTCTTAATCTCTGATATTGTTCCTTCTTCCTATGTCCCTTTCCTTTATGTCTTTTTTTAACTTGAGTATTTCTTATATACATTTCTAGTGTTATTCCCTTTCCCGGTTTCCGGGCAAACATCCCCCTCCCCCCTCCCCTTCTTTTTGGGTGCTCCCCTCCCCACCCTCCCCCCCTTGCCGCCCTCGGCTTAGCTTTTCAGTCATGGGTTCTCATTTATATTAGATTTTGGGGGGCTCACCACTTGGAACATATCAAAACACAATTACTATCCCTCTCCAGGAATATATATCAACAGCCAGCTGTGTTTCTAGTTTTTATGTAGACTTGACCTAAAGCTAGAATTTTTCTGAATAGAAGAAACTTCAACTGATCAAGATGACAGCATATGATTCAACTGTGGTGCATTTCCTGAATTGGTGTTTGATAGGGAAAGTGTCTAGTTCACTGTGTGTCTATGGGTGGTACCATCCCTCTGGTGTTGGCCAGATTTTATAAAAAAGCAGACTGAGCACACCATGATGACCCAACCAGTAAGTAACATCCTTCCATTGCCACTGCATCAGTTCCTGCCTTGGGTTCCTGCTCTGTTTGAAATCCTGCTCTCTTTTCATCAATGATGAGCAGTGATGTGAAAGTGTAAGCCAAATAAACCCTATCCTCCTCTACTTACTTTTGGTCATGCTGTTTCATAATAGCAATAGTAATCCCAACTAAGATATCAACCATTCAACTGTAAAGGGTAGGGCCCCAGGAGACTGTACATGATCCATGATTAACATGCCCTGTCTTATGCATGTCAAGTTAAGGCAACATAGCCACTGTGAAATCATGTTTGTAAAGGCTATGTCCTGCACTTAAGATAGCATTTTGTAGCACTCTTTCCTATCTTCTGGATTTTACATTGTATAAATTTAGGGATGAACACTCAACTATCACCTATTTTTACTTTCTCTGGCTGTGTTAATTTGCTAGGGCCACAAGAGCCAAGTGATACAAAATCTTTGGCTTAAACATTAAAAAGCTGTTTTGTTAGAGTTCTTTAGGATGAAACTGTGATATCAGTGTGATCTTGCTGAAGTATCTTTCGTTCTTTTGCTTCTCCATAGTTTTATTCCATATATCTTTCCATAAGATCTTCTGACATTTGCATGCCTGTCTGGTGTCTCTTTGTTTTCTATAATATTTTTTAGTATATGAACCAGATTGGAATAAGGATAGCCCAGTTAGTCTATTTTTAACTTAATTATCATTTTAAATTATTCACTTGAATTGATTTTTAAATGTTTCGCCTCCATATGTAGCCCTGTTCTGAGGTATTCAGAGTTAGGAATTCAATGTATGAATTTTCGAAGAATACAATTAAATCTGCAACAAATCTGCTCTCTTATGCCCCAAATTCATGTCAATCTCACATATAAAATAAATCTGTGGTCTCCAACAAGCTAGCCGATAATTTAGCCTTATCTAGAAACAAATTTAATTATTGAATCTTATTGAAATATCATGTTTACTGATTGTAGGTGTACCATGATATATAATAATGGTGTCATTTGTATACAAAGATATTCCTATTCAAAAACTGAGAAAATGAAATACGGGTTCCTAGTTCAAAGCAGACCCAAAACATGAATAGACTACTCTACAACATTTAAGTTCCTAGAGTTATCTCTTGGACTCAGTACTCCATTGTCTGAGCATAACTTGGTGGCAACCTTCATATCACAGTGGGATAGGTCTCTCTTATAGATTCTTTATCTCTTAGATAAAATAATTTAAAATGAGACTTGGGGAAATCTAAAATAGGATTTTGGGAGTTCAAGAGAAAAAAAAAAAAAACAAGGCAAAGTACCTGAAGTTCTTGTTAGCTAGTGTGTGAAGGAAGATTGGAAAGGAAGAAAGAGAGCTATATCTTGTATATTAGATGATATTTGCTTGGGCAGATAGGTGAAAGAATGTTTTGCTGAAGCAGACACAAATGAAAGAATGTTTTACTGAAATCAACACAGATGAAAAGATGTTTTGCTCTAGCAAACACATGAAAGGACACAGGATGTTTAGAAAGAATATGAACCCATAAACAGTGGGAACTGAAATATTAGTTAACCTTGCTCTGCCTTGCTAGTCTTCACTGACAACACACATCTATTGGTTTACCTTACATTGCATCACTGAGCTTCACTAGTGGCAACTTTACAGAGAGAAACTTACCAAAGAAATTCTCTTGACATCCCTGTGACTTATTGCTGCTTCCCCTGACTCATGCTGATTGGTAAGCCTCAAGATTTCTTCTGGACTGAACTGCTGTGCAGTTTTGTGTGTGTGTGTGTGTGTGTGTGTGTGTGTGTGTGTGTGTGTGTGTGTGTGTGGTGTGTTTAGTGAACTGGGCTGAGGACAATAGAGATTTGATTTGCCTCAAAGAACTGTTTCTAAACAGTTAGGTCTACTTCCCCTGCATCTTAATAACCATTCTTATCCACAAACTCTAGTGGGTGGTGAGCTAGAACAGAGATAGAACCCTTATTAAAGAAGATTCAGAAAAATATAGTCCTACAATGGAGTTCCAGGACAAGCCAGTATAGGATTTAGCCAGCTTACGGAAAAGGTTTGTAAAAAGTGTGTTTAATGAACAGGCCATAGTTTGTTTGGTTTTTTTTTTTTTTTTTTTTTTTAAACTTAAGATTCAGAAATCAGGCACAGGATTAATAGCAAGTATTTGCAAAGCAACTTCACCAAGAGAATATTGGTGGTATTTAACTCCTCTCTGCTTTGGAATCCCCTGTCCCAACCCCCTCACCCTGCTTCTATGAGGGTATTCCCCTACCCATCCACCCACTCTCACCTCACTGCCCTGGCATTCTCCTACACTGGGGAATCGAGTATTCACCAGACCAAGGGCCTGTCTACTATTGATGCCAGACAATGCCATCTTCTGCTACATATACAGCTGAAGCTATGGGTCCCTCCATGTGTACTCTTTGGTTTGTGCTTTAGTCCCTGGGAGCTCTGGAAGATCTGGTTGGTTGATATTGTTGTTCTTCCTATGGAGATGTAAGCCACTTCAGCTCCTTCAGTCCTTTCTCTAACTTCTCCATTGGGGTCCCCATGCTCAGTCTAATGGTTGGCTGTGAGCAACCACCTCTATTTGTCAGGTCTTGCAGAGCCTCTGAGGAGACAGCTATAACAGGCTCTCCTGTCAGCAAGCACTTCTTGGCATCAGCAATAGTGTCTGGGTTTGGTGTCTGTATATGGGATGGATCCCCAGGGAGGACAGTCTCTGGATGGCCTTTCCTTCAGTCTCTGCTCCACACTTTGTCCTCATCCTCATATTTGGTTTAGATAATAGCCATTCTGGGTTAAAATTTTTGAGATGAGATCGGGCGCGGGAGGGGAACACACATATAGAAGGGGAGGGGGAGGGTTAGGGGGATGTTGGTCTGGAAACTGGGAAAGGGAATAACATTTGAAATGTAAATAAGAAATACCCAATCTAATAAAGATGGAAAAAATGTTTGAGATGAATGGGTGACCCCATCTCCCAACCAGGGGCCTTGCCTAACCTCTGGATATGTTCTCTACAGTTTTTATACCTTTGGCCTCCATGGTGGTCATCTTCATGTATGAAACTGGACTGTTTTCATCGCATGGCCTTGTTTGAGCAAGGAAGTAACCTGCTGTTTATATCAAAATAGTAGTATCAACCACTGGCCAAGCCACCTAATGAATACTTATCATTAACCATGTTATTTGTGTCAGAGAATGTCAACAAGTTGGGGATTCATGTGAAATTTAGGTTCCTGAAGTTGGAGGCAGCTGATATCTGCAATCAGAAAAAAAATGTATTGCCTATGGGTGGTATCATTTCTAGCATCAGAAGCTATTGCATATGTCCCTGGTGGCACCTGAAAAGTAGAGGCTGCAAATGGTTCTTTTTATTGGCTTTCTTCTTGCATATTATCTTCTGTCATTACCACTCTGATGGAAAGGCAACACTGCCCTAAGTGTCCTATAGGGTAGTTCCACCATGTAAGATCCTGAGTAAAACTGTATGTTGTAGTTGCAGTTTTTTTATTCTGGCCTATTTGTATGAAATATTTTAAAGCAATTTTTTAATCACAGTATATTTTATTGTCTAGTTTTCAGTTAAAATGTTCAATCAATTTGTGCTTAATTTTTTATTATAGTTAGATATAAATCTAAAATATTGCTATTTGTTTTCCATCTGTCCCATCTGTTATTTGTTCACTTTTCATTTTTCTTGAATTTTAAATTTTGAGTGTTTTGTTAGTCCAAATTATCTTTCTTTCAGAATACTACCTAAATTACTTTGTTTTATGTTATTGATAATATTGCAATAACATTATAACAATTGTTGCATACACCACACATACACACACACACACACACACACACACACACACACACACACGCACACACACACATTTGTAGTACAGTCAGACTTCCAAATATTTCAATCTGTGTAGTACAATAATGGCTACGTAATATTATCATTTTTCCTCTTCTGTTCTTGGTTCAAATTTCTCAGACCTCTTAATTATCTCTATGTTCTAAACTCAAAAATGCATTTACATTAATTTTTATTTAAAACACATTTGTTTTCCCAGGGAATTAATTTTTAAATACTGTATTTACTTATACCATGATATATAGCATTTATATTTAATTTTTATATGTAGATCTTGTTTACATATACTGGACTTTTTAATTTCCTTCAATGTTTCTTTGATATAAATCTGGTTGCAATAAAGTCTTTGTCTACTCAGCTGTCTTTACATTTTTTAGAAATTTGTCTTTCAAATATGCTTTTTGTTTAAAATATATTTTTGTCTTGTTTATTTTTACTTTATTTAATTTATGTATTTATGCATTTATGTATTTATTTATTTAGGGTGGAGGAAACAGTTTTTTTTTTTGTCTTACACTTATGGGTAACAGTCCATCACTGGGTGAAGCCAAGGCAGGAACTAAAGCAGAGGCCAAGGTGGGACACTGCTTACTGCCTTATTTACCATGATTGCTCAGCTTGTACTTGGATATTATCCAGAACTCCATGCCCGTGGGAGGCACTGCCCTCAGTGATATGTGATCTCCAACTTCAGTCAATAATAACAATAGAAAAAATGTACTACAGAATTGCCTCATAGATCATATAGAGGCGTTTTCTCTTTTGAGATTCCTTCTTTTCAGATGACTCTAGCTTGTGAGAAGTTCACATAAAACTAACGAACATAAGACCAGAGCTTTGTACCAAGGGAGATACAAGGCAGAATTTCAGATACTTGGAATCAGTGCCTGAGACCTGTTGAGCCTTGAGTGTGCTAGTGACATTGGAGTGATATTCAGGGTGAGGTTACATGAAGTAAGGGCCTCAAAAATGCTACACTTCAAACGTGAGAGCATTCCCAAGAAAGTTTCGAGCAGATTCTTCTCAGCTGAGTCTGAGCAACTAAAAAAATCCAAACAAACAAACAAACAAACAAACAAACAAATAACAACAAAAGAGCAACAACAACAAAACATATTCTGAGCATTTCATTACTGTGGTTGCAGCCATGCATGATTGTAAGACTGTAGTAGTATGAGAAAAGAACTTCTTTTATTCATTTATTTATTGATTGTTTTATTTATTTACATTTCAAATGATACCCCCTTCCCAGTTTCCCCTTCACAAGCCCCTATATCTCCTCCCTTCGCCCTGTCTGAGAGTGCTTCCCTACCCACACACCCATTTCTGCCTCAGCGCCCTACCATCCCCCAACCGGGGTTAGCAAGCCTCCACAAGATCAAGGGACTCCCTTCTCAATGATGCGCACTAAGGCAGTCCTCTGCTATTTTTCCAGCTGGAGCCATGGGTCCCCCCATGTGTACTCTTAGGTTAGTGGTTTAGTCCCTGGGAGCTTTGGGATGTCCGGTTGTTTCATGTTGTTGTTCTTCTGATGGGGTTGCAAAACCCTTCTGCTCCTACAGTACTTGACCTAACTTCTCTATTTATCCTGCACTAAGTCCAATGTTTGACTGCCAACATCAGCATCAGTATTGGTCAGACTCTGGCAGAGCCTCTCCGGGGACAGCTATACCGGCCTCCTATCCATAAGCACCTTTTGGCATCAGCAATAGTATCTGGGGTTGGTGTCTGCAGATGGGATAGATCCCTAGGTGGGGCAGTCTCTGGATAGCCTTTCTTTCAGTCTCTGCTCCACTCTTTGTCCCGGAATTTCCTTTTGACAAGAGGAATTCGGAATTAATATTTATGAGGTGGGTAAGGGTCTCATTCCTCAGCTGGGGGATGTACCTATTCACTGGATATGGTCTCTACAGGTTCTCTATCCCCTTTATTGGGGATTTCAGCTAATGTCCTCACTGATGGGTCCTGGGGATCTCTTGGGTCTCTGGCATATGGGACTTTTAAGTGGCTACACTCAGTTCCCCTGCTCCCATTTCTACACACCTATTTTCAAATTCCTCACCCACTGTACTTCTCCCTCATCTCCTCCCATATCTGAACTGACCCCCCTTTTCCCTCCACCTCCTCTCTCCCTCCTAGATCCTTCTCTTCCTCTTCTTCCTGCAGATTATTTTCTTGCCCCATCTGAGTATGAGTGTAGCATCCACACTTTGTGTGATCTTCTTTATTCTTGGGTTTCATATGGTCTGTGAGTTGTGTTATGGGTATTCTAAGCTTTTTTTTTGGCTAATATTCACTTACTAGTGAGTACATACCATGTGTGTTCTTTTGTAACTGGGTTACCTCACTAAGGATGATATTTTCAAGTTCCATCTATTCGCCTGCGAATTTTATGAAGTCATTGTTTTTAAGAGCTGAGTAGTACTCCATTGTGTAAATGTACCACATTTTCTGTATCCATTCCTCTTTTGAGGGGCATCTGGATTGTTTCTAGCTTCTGACTACTATAAGTAAGCCTGTTATGAACATAATAAAGCATGGGTTCTTGCTCTATGTTGAAGCAACTTTTAGGAATATGCCCAAGAGTGGTATAGCTAGGTACTCAACTAGAAATATTTTTAATTTTCTAGAAAGCTGCCAGATTGATTTCCAGAGTGATTATACCGGGTTGCAATGCTATCACCAATGAAGGATTGTTCCTCTTTCTCCACATCCTCACTAGCACCTGCTGTCACCTGAGGTTTGGTCTTAGCCATTCTGACTTGTGTAAGGTGGAAGCTCAGGGCTGTTTTGATGTGCATTTCCCTGATGACTAGGGATGCTAACATTTCGTTAAGTGTTTCTCAGACATGTGAGGTTTCTCAGTTGAGAATTCTCAGTTTAGCTCTGTACCCCATTTTTAAATAGGATTATTTGACTCTCTGGATTCTAACTTCCTGAGTTCTTTGTATATTTTGGATGTTAGTCCTCTGTTGGATGTAGGTGCACTGGCTAGTTTTGTGTGTCAACTTGACACAAGCTGGAGTTATCACAGAGAAAGGAGCCTCCCTTGACGAAATGCCTCCATGAGACCCAGCTGTAAGGCATTTTCTTAACTAGTAATCAAGGGCAGAGTACCCAGCCCATTGTGCATGGTGCTATCCCTGGGATGGTAATCTTGGGTTCTATAAGAGAGCAAGCTGAGCAAACCAGGGGAAGCAAACCAGTAACATCCCTCCATGGCCTCTGCATCAGCTCCTGCTTCCTGACCTATGTGAGTTCCTGTCCTGACTTCCTTTGGTGATGAACAGCAATGTGGAAGTGTAAGCTGAATAAACCCTTTCCTCCCAAACTTGCTTCTTTTTGTGCAGGAATAGAAACCCTGACTAAGACAAGTTGGTACCAGCATAGTGGAGTATTCTGTGACAACCTGACCATGTTTTGTGGAGGACTGTTGAAGGAAGTTGGAACTTTCAGCTAGAAGAGCCATTGGAATGTTAAGAGCTCTGTGGGATATTCTGTAGGAGCTTGGAAAGTAGTGTTGAGAACAGTGCAGAAGATGGAGGCCTGGCTGGTGAAATTTCAGAGGGAAGATTAAAGACTCTTCTCAGGGCTGTTGCTATCTTGATTGTGACGATTCTGTGATTTTTGTTAGCTGAGGGTGAAGAATTAGCTGTGATTAACAAGATACCAGAACTTCTAAGGCAAGATCTTTGCATTTCCAGGACTATTGATTTTGGTCTGCTGGAACTAAGAAATTAGTGTTGATTAAGAAGAGACCAGCATCATTGATGTGAAATCTTCTGGGAATTGATTTCTGAGAGCACAAAGAGGCTGTGTTGCAGAGAAAGCCAAGGTAGTACTCATGCTGTTGCTGGACCAAGTGGTGTGTAATATTCACCCAGGTGGTACTGGTTTTGAAGGCATGAAGGGGTCATGAAGAGTTGCTGAGGCTCTGCACTGTAAGAGTCTATGAAAGGTTATTGGTGAAGGTGCAGCCTCAGTTGCAATTGATGGCCCAGGACTGAAGGGGTCATGCAAAGGAGTTGAGGCCTGGCACCATGAACAGAGCCTGTGAGTGAAGCCTAGCTGTATTGGAAGACAGCAGCATTTTGGAGATGCTATTACCATGAGATGACCATCAAGAGCCGCAACAGCAGCGGAGAACAGGCATGTGGGGCCTAGAAGACAAGATGTGTCCTACAAAGGGCAGAGCTGGAAAAGTGACCCAAGCCCTTGGAGGAGCCTAGAAGATTGTGATTGGATCCCAGATGTTGGATAGAGTTTGATTTTGCTTTTGATTGTGACTGTGCCCTGATATTCTTCCCTCTTAAAGGAAGAAAGTATTTTAGTACAGTCCACAGTTAAGAAACATTGAACTGTAAAAAGAATCTGAATTTTAAAAGAGATTGTATATTTTAAAGGGATTGAAATTTTGATATGTAAGTATCTGTAAAGACTATGGGATTCTTAAAATTATTTAGACCGTGGGAATGAATAAGAAAGGGTTGAGGCTTAATAGTGATATGTTTGTTTGTTAAGTTGACAAGGGGTTAATTCTACTGGCTATTTTTGTGTGTCAACTTCACACAAACTGGAGTTATCACAGAGAAAGGAGCCTCAGTTGAGGAACTGCCTCCCTGAAACCCAGCTGTAAGTCATTTTCTCAACTAGTGATCAAGAGTGGAGGACCCAGCCCATAGTGTGTGGTGCCATCCCTGGACTGGTAGTCTTGGGATCTGTAAGAGAACAAGCTGAGCAACCTAGGGGAGGCAAGCCAGTAAGTAACATCCCTCCATGGCCCTGCATCAGCTCCTGCTTCCTGATCTGCTTGAGTTCCAGTCCTGACTTCCTTTGGTGATGAACAGCATTGTAGAAGTGTAAGCTGAATAAACCCTTTCCTCTTCAACTTGCTTCTTAGTTATGATGTGCAGGAATAGAAACCCTGACTGAGACAGTAGGGTCGGTAAATATCTTTTCCCAATCTGTGGATTGCTGCTTTGTCCTATTGACAGTGTCCTTTGCCTTATAGAGGCTTTTCAAATTTATGAGATACCATTTGTAAATTCTTGATCTTAGAACATATCCATTGGTGTTATGTTCAGGAAAATTTCCCTGTGACAGTGTGTTCAAGGCTCTTCCCCACTTTCTCTTCTATTAGATTCAGTATATTTGGCTTTCTGTGGAGGTCCTGATTTACCTGGACTTGAGCTTTGTATAATGCAATCAGAATGGGTCAGTTTGCATTCTTCTACATGCTGAGTGCCAGGTGAACCAGCAAGATTTTTTGAAAATGCTGTATTTTTTCTGCTGGATGATTTTGGCTCCTTTGTCAAAGATCAAGTGACTAAAGGTATGTGGGTCCGTTATCACCATCACTGACCTCAAGCAATACTACAGACCAATAGTGATTAAAACCTCATGGTATTGGTGTAGAGATAGACTGGGAGCTTAATGGACTAACTCTTTTATGTCTATATTTTGAGCATGCATCTAAACTGAGTTGAATATTTTCCAAGAAAAGTTATTTGCTCATTGTGGGGAGAAATGGTACTTATGGATCCCATGCTACTGCAAGCCAGGTAGCAGCAAACAGGCTGTGCTGTTATCATTCTGACAGACTCCTAACCTGGAACTCTGAAATCTTTAAGCCTGGCTTGCTAAGTTCCCATGGCAGGTTGCTGCCACACCTGCCCCACACTTCCAAATTCCCAAGGCTAGTTGGGGTACACTTCTTGCAAACCCACAACTTGCTGACTGTCCTTTTCTCTCTGGAACACAGTTGAGTCTCCATGTTAAGAAAAACATCACACAAACTTAGTTTAGAATCAACAGATAACACAATCACTAAGTGGCAACTAGTATCCCTAATTTGTAAGCTTATTCTAAGTAACAAATCCTCTCATAGCAGATCTCATTGAATCTGCCTCCTGAATCAAGGGCATCTGCTACCTACATTTTATCTTCATCTCCTCCTGTCCACAAAAGCAAAACAAAACAAAACAAAAAACCGAACCAACTTTCTTTCTCATGCCTCTGTTCTTCCTATTTTGACCCGGAAGTCATGCCTACTCCTCACCCAGGGATTGGTCCCCTGAAATCTATATTCATTAGGGGAATGTTCTGCCATATCTCACCTTTTCTGTCCATTAAAAAGAAAAAAATTCTCAAATATAAACTGTGTATAAATATTACCATTTTTAATTTACAAAGTATAATATAGACCCAACACCCAGTCCATCATTTTTGTAATTAAATATAGCACTCTGTTATCTATTCTAACTTTTAAAAGGCTTATAAAGCCATAGCTATTATGTCCTAGTTTAGCTTGTAAACTATGTGAAAACTATCCAATTAAATATGTTCTCTCAATGATAAATAGCCTGTGTTGGCTATGAGACTATAAGTAGTTTTTCAACCCCATCAGAAATCTGAGAGCAACCAATATTATCTGAAAGTATAGGAAGCCTAACACATCTTCCAGTACTGAAACATTGTAGAGACAGCTACCTTTCTATACAGATCAATATGTCAGGAAGTTGGAGCATCAGTCTTCAGCCTTCTGGCCCAGGATCACCTGACATATCTTGTAAAATCAGAATTATTAATGACTAGCTTGTTCTGTCTTAGCAGAACCAAGCTGTCCTAACCTGTAACTTGTATCCTCTCAAGAACAGTACAGGTCTATAGGAAAAATAGGCAATATCTGCCCAGTGGACACCTAGCTACAATGTACAGCCTCACCTGGAGGTAAAGATGTTCAGCTGCTTCTTTGAATCCACAAATGAGGACCTGAAAGAAGCAAGTATGTCTCACGTGAATAAATAACATCAAATGTCACATTCTGTGGATCTTTGACATTTTGAAAACTATGTAAAGTAATCTGGACTGTTGTCTGTTAACTACTCTCAGCTGTTTCTAAAGAAAATACGTTATAAGCACCCTAGCAATTAACTCAGAGCCTAGAATTTGCTATCTGGCCTTTAACTCAAAGGCTTAATGATCTCAGGTCAGTTTATAATAATATATAGAAGGACTGGTCTAAGCCTTGTATTCTTAAATGTGTTGTATAGCCACAATGCCTACATGAGAGTAAGAATAATAATCACAATTTTATATCACTAAAAAATCCATACCAATGAAAACCTTAATTTTTTATAAATAAATTCTGTACCAAAGTAAGAAATTATGACATCAACTTAGCAACTATTATGAAGAATTCTACCAAACGAGATTATGGCTACATAGTCAATTCTAACTATTTCCTTCCTGTTCAAATTATTACCATTTCTAAATTCCCCAGAAAGACAACTTACAATAACCACCTCCAGCCCCCAAGCCCAGGGAACTGGGATGATGGCTTTTTATAACTATTTCCTGCTTCATATTGTAGTTGAGTTATCTTTGAAAGGGGGGAAGTGTAGTCTCTGATAATGTCTGTGTCCTGACTGGATCTGGCTAAAAGTCCCTCAGATCAGGAGTTCTAGTAGGGCAGTTCAGCATGACTGACAATGAGACTCACCAAGGCTGTGTAGTCTGTAATATACAAGTCTCAAAACAAAATTTTGACAAAAACAAAATAATACATCAAGATATCTGTATGGATTCTATTAGTCTGTTAAGTGTGTTCAGACTAGTTAGGATGAGATTCTGATCCAATCATAAGTGTTTATTTATGACATGTAAGGGATGGCAGAAAGAATATTATTTTGTTTGATTTACCTGAATTTATATTCAGGCAGTGTGCTTCTATCAAATCTGGTCCGTATAACTCTGGAAGATGTGTGGACACTAATCACCTTTTCTAAAAACGCAAAGGCAAAACCTTTCTCCCACATCAGCATGTCCTTCAGTTGGCAACAAGGAAAACTTGTATCCTGCCTTGTCTTCCAGAGTAATAATAAAACAACCAAACTAATAAATAATATAAGTATTAATATAAGTAATAAATATAATTAATAATAAAACAAAAATTCCCATAATCCTACTCATTTTAACAATGAAATCGATTTGAAACAAAAGAAGTAAACTAAACAAATATTGTGTGAGCCTAATTTTAGGCCTGTTCTAATTTGTCATGCCAGGAAATTAACCCAAATTTCCTGTGGAGCTCCCAAACAAAGAATATGAGTTTCCTACAGACTGTATTATACCATATGTTTGCTCTCTACCTGGAGCCACAGGCTTCTCTTTATTAATACCTTTTATAATATCTATCTGTTGTGCTCTCTGCCTGGAGCCACAAACTTCTATTTTATTTATACCTGTTATACCATCTATCTCTTATGCTCTCTCTCTGCCTTGAGCCACACACATCCATCAATACCTGTTCATAGCAGGCAATTATCACTGCTCTCTACTTAAGAGTCAGTAATTTTCTCTATCCAAGTTTCAAACTGTGGGTGAAATTCCCCGTGTGATTTGGACAAAATCTGTACGTAAATCTATCCTAAAGGCAAATAAACCAGCCTTTGAGTTAAACCATACTCCAATCAAGATCTGCTAAGGAAGCAGGCAGCTTCCATTCTCAGGCTCTTGGTGATTCAGGGCAGCCTGCACTTTTCGCAGCAGGAGACCTCAGAGCCTGCAAAGAAACTGCTCCTTTTCCTGTTTTCTATTTCTTTTCTTTTTTTATTAGATATTTTATGTATTTACATTTCAAATGTTATCCCCTTTCTCAGTTCCCCCCCTCCCATTGTCCCTCCTACTGTTTCTGTAAGGATGTTCCCTCCTACCCACCCACTCCTACTTCAACCCCTGTAGTTCCCCTACACTGGGGAAGCGAGCCTTCACAGGACCAAGGGATTTTCCTCCTATTGATGCCAGACAATGCCATCCTCTGCTATATACAAAGCTAGAGCCATGGGTCTGTCTATGTGTACTCTTTGTTTGGTGATTTAGTCCCTGGGAGCTCTGTGGTCTGTTTGGTTGATATTTTTGTTCTTCCTATGGAGTTGTGAAATCTTTCAGCCCCTTAAATTCTTTTTTTCTAACTCCTCCAATGGGGATCCTCCCCATTGGAGGATCCTGTTCTCAGTTCAATGGTTGACTGCAAGTATCTGCCTCTATATTTGTTTTGCTCTGTCAGAGCCTCTCAGGAGACAGCTATATCAGGCTCCTGTCATAATGCATTTCTTGGCATCAGCAATAGTGACTGGGTTTGGTGGCTACATATGGGATGGATCCCCAGGAGGGGCAGGCTCTGGAAGGCCTTTCCTTCAATCTCTGCTCCACTCTTTGCCCCTGTATTTCCTACTGAGTATTTTGTTTCCCTTTCTAAGAAAAAGGACTGAAGCATTCAGATTTTTTGGCTTCCTCATGCTTGAGCTTTGCATATATAGTCTGTGGATTGTATCTTGGTATTCTGCACATTGGGGCTAACATTCAATTATCAGTGATTGCATATCATGTTCTTTTGTGACTGGTTGCCTCACTCAGGATGATATTTCTAGTTCCATCCAATTTGCCTAAGAATTTCATGAAGTTATTGTTTTTAATAGCTGAGTAGTACTCCATTGTGTAGATGTACCACATTTTCTGTATCCATTCCTCTGTTAAAGAACAAATCTGACTGTTTTTATGTTTCAAGGTTCCTGCAATTGAGCCATCACATGATCCAACCCTACTCAGACTTGACTCTGCTCTGATTGCCCAGACTACATCTCTAACTCATAGGCCAAGAATCCCAAATTTCCAGTGGATTCCTGCCCCACGTTGGAATGCAACTTGTATACTTTTTTGTTTGCATGTATGTATTTTCACTGAATAACTTTATATTCTGTTTATCATTGCTTCTAACCAATTCCATTATGGTATAATTTTATACATACGTTTATGTTTGTTCACATAGAATCTATAGTGTCTTAGGATTTCTACTTTCCATTATACTTAGAAAATATCATTTTGCTATGTTTCACTAAATACTTTTGACTTTTCTTTCTTTCCTTTGGATTCCAGTTATATTTGATTTGTGCTTTATTTTAGAGTGGTTTTCTGGTTTAACTTTATTTAACTGTATATTATTTTACAATAGTCAACCTGCATTAAATTCTATACAGTTCATATGTCACTTCACATGCTGATAGTTAATGGGAAAGAAACAATTGACATGGTCATTGCAGCAAAATATTTGACATAATTCACTCCGTACCAAAGACCAAGACAATGAAGATACAATAGATATTTCATTTTCTTTTTAGAGGAAAGAGTCAGAGACATAATAGAGCATAGAAAGAAATGTCAGACTTATAAATAAGGAAGCCAAAAAACATAAAAATTTACTGTCACAGACATCACTGAACAAAGAGAAAGTTCAATTTGGAGCAGAAGTATCCATCTAAAATCTATTCATGTCATACAAGCCACCTATAATATTTAGTTCTAGAATCAAATGAGAGATAGCAAAAACTAGAGAAAAATCAAAATCAGAGGACAATGTTTCATTTATTAACAATAACAGAATGTGCATATAGTAAAGTCTGGATCTTAGAAAAGAATCTCTTCCTACCACTTCTGCAAAACAGCATAATTACTACATTTTAAGTCTGATCTTTATACCCACAGGTGAGCGAATATAGACAGCTTTGAATTGTCAAGAAAGAAATTTCTCTTTACAGCAAATGCAAACTATCTCAAAAAAAAACACAGTTTGAAACAATGTAGAGATTTATGGACAATGGGAATCCCATTACCAACAGCTACAGTTCCATCATAGTTCTTAGATTTATGGCTCAGGAAATATCCAAAAAGAAAGGTTAGAAAGAAAACAAAAGTCAGGACACTAGGAAGTCTGCTATGAAATAATATTTCCTAGAAATTGTTGAATAAACGATGTGAATAATAACAATATTAGAGAACACAATAACATGGGCAGAGAGATTTTCATGGGGTTCCATCTATACAAAGAACTCCAGGCACTACTGATTTCTGGTAGAAGGGGGAATTAGCCTCTTAAGGAGTGAGCTACCTTATTGATTTTCCTATTAATGGTGGTCATCTTTGAACCCATGTAACAAAAGCAACAAAATGATTCAGAAAGTGTTATTTATACATATTATTTCATATACACATATACATATGTAATAAATATAAACAAAGATACTAGATTATCTATAGGAAGGAAGCAAGGAAGCTGTCAGATGGAGAGTTATAGCAAAGGTCTAGATGGAGTAAACAGGAGATGAAATGATATCCCTTTTCTTTCAGTTTGGTTGAATATAGATTCTTTGATTAGTTATTTTATTTATTTATATTTGAAATGTTGTCCCCTTCTTGCTCTCCCCTCTCCAGTATCCTCCATCGCATTCCACCTCCCCTTTGCCTCTAAGAGGGTATTCCCCAATGACCCACCTACTACTGCCTCACCGAAGTGATTTCTTTTTATTTAAATTAAAAACATTTTCTAAAATAATGAAGACTGACAAAAATGGTTAGATAATCTACCTATAAGAAAGTAAATTTACAAATAAGTGTATATGTAGATTGTCAATGAGAAGAAGGGAAACAAAAAAATGTATACTGGTTAGATGTCACATATGATTGTGAGTAAATTTATATAATATGCAATAAAATTAAAATATGTGTACTTGGAAGCATAGGAAAGTACATAATAATGAAAATATCAGCTAGAACATGAGAATCACATTGAAGCAAACAATTGTAAGAAGCACAACCTGTTAGGTAAACAGAAGAAAGCATCTACTATTTTAACACCTCGCTTCTGTCAGGATGCAAGTCATCCAAACAAATACTAAAGGTAACCAGTCAAACAAAAAGTATCTACTAGATTCATTTGGCTGTGTACACCAAAAAATCTAATAGTGGATGTTTACAGAGTGCTTCATTAGATACTTGCAGAACACACATTACTTTCAATTTGTAGGATATTTACCAGATCAAAGAAGAACAAAACAAATGTCTATGAAGTATAAAAATATGAAATTGTAGCATCTGTCTTCTGTCACTACAATGGCATAGAATTAGAATTTGAACATTAAGAAATTTATAAACTGTACTAGTGTAAGGAAACAGCATAGCATTTTCTTGAATTACCAAAAGGCAATAAAGGAATCAAAAATAAAATATTCCTGAACAACTGAAAATAAAAATGAAAGCTATATTAAATCTAACATGAAATCAATTTGATGTAAGACTAGGCAACATAGAGTGATTTTTGTTTCACATAGGTATATTAGACTGATAAATTTATAGACAGAGATAGACAGATGATAGACAGGCAGATAGGCAGACAAACAAATGATAGATAGATAGATAGATAGATAGATAGATAGATAGATAGATATAGAGAGATAGGTAGATAGATAGATAGTTGGTATTTCTCCAGACTGATAGTGGGCTATATAAAACATAGAATGAGTACTAATTTTCTCAAACTGTTAACAGAACATAGAAAACCCATTCTCCAAGTCCTGTATGGCACTTCAACTAAAAGAACAGAAGAACACAGCAAAAAAAAAGTGACTTGCCAATGTATCTAGTGAAACATTGATTCAAAAACTTCTCAAAATGCTGAAGAATGAGTTAAATGCAAAATATTGAGTCAAAGCAATGCATGTCCTGATAATGTTTATTGTCTGCCGGTTATACAGGAAGGGTTCAAAATACAGAATTCAATAAGTACAAAACATTATATAGATACTATCAAAGATAAAAGCCATATAATCACCTCAAAAAATGTAGCAAAAACAATCCAATAAATTTTAACTTAATTTTAAGATGGAGCACGTAAAATACATTCTTAGAAGACAACAGGTAAAAATAAAGGCCATATAAATAGAAAAGTAAATGCTGAAATCGTCCTTGTTGTCAGATAAAGTGGTTTTAAATCTAAAGGATTCACACACCGAAAAGTTAGACTTGAGAAAAAAATAGATATAGGAAGTTTCTATTTTTAAAATAGCATACAAACCAGTAACATTTGTATATTTTAATAGTGGAATTAATGAGAATATCAAGAAAATTAACTACAAAACATTCTACTTTAGAAATAAATGCAAGTAAGCATGTGAATATTTTGTATAAATTAAAATAATCATAGAGAAAAGTAGCATTACTTTATGTTCTTAGTAAACAAAGAATTATGCAGATAAATTGAAGTTCCTATTAAATCCTGATGACATTCTATCCAGATATCAAAAAATACTCCTAAAATTTGTATTCAACCAAAAACTCATCAAATAACTAAAACATTCCTATGTGGAAGGCAATAAAGCTGCCAGCATGTCACTGCCTGAATTTTATATTTAGTATAAAGTTATATTAATCAAAGGGGTCTGCTTTTGACATAAAAATAGACACATGGGAGCATCAAGAGCAAAGCAAACCCAGAAGTAAATCCACCTACCAATGGGTAAGATTTTAAACAAAGATATCATTAGCATTAAAGTAGCAGAGAAAAGTATTTTTAAATGGTGCTGGGAAAGCTGGTATCCAAATACAGAAGGGAACTGAAATTTTATCTCATAACTTACACAAAAACAATTTACACTGGATTAAACGCTTTAAACCAATAGCCCAAACTATGAAAATATGAAAAACAAACAAGCAACAAACAAACCCAAAATTATTCATGCAAAGTTTCAAGACAAGGATCTGGGGAAATCAGGTTTTGTTTTAACTGTAATTCTCAAATCATAAGAAGAATATATATAAAATGATTTCATTAAACAAAGTAGCATTTACCTAGAAATTAAAGAATACATGTATTGAAGAGGGACAAGATGCTTTTCAAGTGTATCCTATTAAATAATAAGCCTGATGAATTTGAATATCTCACCCAGAAAATAATCTTATTAAAAATGGAAGAACCATTTAAAAAGTCATTTGTCTAAAAAGTATATACAAATGACCAAGAGCATAGGAATAATAGATCAAAATACTAATTATGTGGGGAATGAGGTTCAAAACCACTATTAGGTATCCTGACTTCAATGTTTATTCACAAAATACAAAGGATATAGTATTCTTATGATGATATAAAGATGATGATGAGAATAACTGTTCTTGAATTTAATACATATTTTTCTAAAGCCATTAGAGTAGGTGGTTGTGGATGTGTCCAACATACGGATGTGATAAATATCTCAAAAAATAAATCTATAACTTGTTAAAAATGTAACCATTCTATACTGTTTTCATGAAAATTTCACCCTGTGTCCCTTGAGTATACATGGTTACTTTTATGTGCTATCGCGGCTGTTGTTGCATATGCTTGGCATATACATTTATGTGTGGATATGTGGGTGCTCCTGTGTGGACACCCATGTATAAACATGTAGGGGCTGAGATAATATTTTATCCTACAGTTTCATATCATTTTCTCTTGTGACAGTGTCTCTCACTAAATGTGAAGTTCACTATTTTGGCTAGGCTGTGTAGCTCCCAGACTCTGTTCATCACAGTAGAATTTCAAACATGAATGAGTATGTCTGGTTTGTTATGCCAATGCTGTGGAGTCTAACAGAGGTCCTCATACTTGTGCAGAAAATGCTTTTACTCCCCATCCCACTGCATACTATTTTTAAAATAATTACACCCTAGAAGAATAAGTAGAATTTGTGTTAGTCAATTGAGTTGTGAAGGAGCAGTAGAATTTCCAACTCATGATATGGCATGCTTACCCAAGTCAAATATTTACACGGTAAGGTCTGCGTTAAAGATGCATGTTAAAGTTATCATATTCCAGGAAGTGTCGAAGGCTGTGTTCTTAGATGGGTTTGCAAGGGTATAAAGCCGAAGAATATTTAGCATTAACGTTTAGGTTATTGTCAGAATGTTGTATGTCCAGATGCGGTATAAAACAAGTATATCTGAGAAAACAGGGGAACCAAAGAAGTATTATGATTTCAGCATTAAATTCTGTTCTACAACCTCTTGATGCCAAATAATAAGCATTTAAATAATGGGTTTTATTTAATTATATATTATTGGACTTCATTGTTACACATTCATATATTTATACACTGTAACTTGATCACTCACACTTTGAAATTTTTAATTTTAAATTTATTTATTCTATGATTATTTCACATATATTATATGGAAGTTCTCTGATTAAGTCCTTCTAAATTCTTCCTTATTTGGTCTATATCCCACAGAATCTCTTCTCTGTTATAAGTCTCTTTTCTATTAGAAATTCCTACATAAGCATGAGTGTGAAGTTGTATATCCTATGACAGGCAATATATCAGTGACTGTACCATTGAGAAATATGATTTCACCTTCTCCATCACCCATTAACTGCCTACCTGAAATGGAAACTTAGAGCTGCTCCTATCACTTATATAATGTTGATAGGCCAAGTCTTCTGCAGAATACTACTGCTCCTGTGACATAATGAGTGTAGCAGCCATATCAGATGCAGTGGCATTTTAAAGTGCTCCTCCTTATCCATCACCTCTATCCATTTTTAACTCGTTTTCCACAATGCATATTTAAATATAAACTTTAGGTAGATTGATAGCCATTTGATACAGTGATATTAATATCATTGAATTATAGGAGGAAAATATGTAGATTTTTGTATTTGTATTTTATCTTCCCTTCTTTTTCCTTACTTTTTTAAAGGAAATATTTATTGTTATGGTTATATATGTTTTGTTGCATGTATGTGTACCACGTGTTGCCTAATGTCCATGGCAGTCAGAAGAGAGTACTTAAAACTGAAGCTACATACAGATGTTGATGGCAGCACATGGTGCTTTATGGCAAATCTAGGTCCTCTGAAAGTAGCCTATACTCCTCATAACCTCTTAGCCATAACTTCAGCCTTAACTTTATTTGTATATGACAAAATTAGTTTTTAGAATAAATTGAAGATTTTGAAAAGACAAACTTATTCACTACAATATTTTGAATAAAACTTGACACCAACATGTTTATAACAAACTTCTATTACAATTTGTTCATTTTGGAGATCAGAATTAAATTATTTTCTTGTAATGCATCATTAGATAAAAAATTTCTAGTAAGGATTTTCAAATGATGTCTATATATTAATATAAAGGATTTTGAAAACATTAAATGTTCAAAGTGTTTTTGTGCTGCTTCTTCAGAGATTTGGTGAAGAATTGCCTCATACTATATTCTAGACACTGTATGCAGTATAGAAATATTTTAAAGTAATTATAATTTTTAATTGCAGAAAAATAATCCATCTGAAACATCAATCTGTTTTAAAGTGACATAAATATCAAAGTAGTTGACAGTCATGTTAATTCTGTGATATTTCAGTTTGAGTGATTTACTTCATTTGTAGTAGATTAGTTTTTTCAGCACAGCTAAAAGAGTTTCTGAATTTCTTATATTTATTATATTAAATTGCCATGATGTCTTACGTTATAAAGTCTTTCTTTTTATTGCTGTTTTATAATCTCACCATTATTGTTGTTATTTTTGTTGTTGTTGCTGTTATTGTCTTGAAATATCAAGTTTTCCCATGTGTCCTTTTTTGTAGTTTGTCAGGAGTAAGCTTTCATTGAGTGTATTTATGCTTTCTCCCTCTTTCTTTTCATAATCAGGCTGTCTAGAGCGATTGGAAAACTTGTTTTGTGCTGGAAACTGAACATATGAATCATTTTTGCCATTTTTATGGTTTTCTCTTAAAGTATGAATGACAGTTTACTAAAGTAGTTTGCAGTTAGGAGGTAGCTCTTGACCGAACCACTCAGAATATGATAGAGATTTAAATGTCCAACACTGATGTAATAGGTAGGGTTTATTATAGCTATATGTGCACCATTAATCAATGACAGAGCTGCCAAAACGATCTATGGGTATTTTATTTCAAACTACAGATTGAAAAATTTAGCTATTTTGGTATTTGTTTTAACCATTAAAAATAAATATGGTGAATTGTAGTGTAGGTATGCTCAGAAGAAGAGGAAGGGGAAAGGAGAAGTAGGCTGTGTAAGAGGAGAACAGGGGAATATAAAGTGAATAACTAATTACATCAATGAAAAATAAAACAATCAAGCATTAATAATCAAATTCAGATTATAATTTGAAATGATTTCATAATTTAATAAATTAAAAGTAACAGACATTCATTGATGTTTTATTTTGTTATGGTCTTTGTACTAGACATAATAGAGTTGTTGTTAGAATAATAAGAGATTTGTGTTAATGTACTAACACCAATCCTCACCAAAAAACAACCTATAAAATGAGAAAAGTTGACCAAATGTGTTTATTTTTAAAGAAACAAATCTCCATACTTTGCTCATTTCAAAACCTCTAGTCAAAAGTTAAATAGAGCAGCATATAGGCCAGTCAATGCTGCCAAATTTGTAGATGATATTTTATTTTTCTTGGATATTTTAGTTGGCAGGTTGATTGGTTAACTTAAGCTGAGTCTCACAGTGTGAATTTATATAAAGAGCTAGAAAAATTTGTTTTTAACAGTAGCAAATGAAACATGGAAAAGATAAGAATAAAGATTCACTCCTATGGGATTCTTATGTATTGAATGACATTTCCTAGAACAAACAACTTAGATTTAAACGACTTCTGCCAACTGATACAAAATTTTCAGCACAGTGAATAATAGATCAGAGAACAACGATTAGAGCAATTTGACAAATTGTTACAAAGAGAAATTAGATAAATATTTGTTTTAGTTACTAAAGAGAAATGTCAAAAATGTTGATGCAGTCTAAATTCTATTTTAATCAGTAGTGGTTAGGTACTTAATACTTTAAATTTTAAAATATTTTTTGATTATAATATAATTACATAATTTTCTACTCCTCCTTCTCCAAATCCTTGCATATATATCCTCTTCCTACTTTTTTAAATCCATGGGCTCTTTTTCTCTTCTTTTCTTTTCTTTTCTTTTCTTTTCTTTTGAGGCCTTAAGGTTTTTGTTTAGTATGAGATTGGTTGAATATTGATAGTAATGAGGAGTAAAATATATATTCTACATCTTAATTGAATCACAGTAATTGTATTTGTATATTGATTTATTAAAACTGTTTAATTGTATGCCAATTTATTACAGTATATATTACATAATATATTATGCATGTGCCTATATCATAATACATATTATATTCATATATCAAATATGTTAATATTAATACTCATATCAGACCTTAGAATTTGATCTAAAATTTAAAAAAAATCCTCATATTTTTGAGGGAGTTCTGTCTTGCTTAATAGAAATTGAGACATCTACAAGGTAAAAGTAAAAAATCCATTGTTCAAAGAATGGCAATCTAAAGCACTTTTGCAGATGTGTGCAAATTATCAGGATGAACATGCTAAATTGTTGTTTTGTAAGCAACATTGGGTTAACAATATGTAGTTCTCTATTACCTTAGGCTTCTTTAAAAGTATAATTACATGATTTCTTCCCTTACTCATTGTTATTACACACACATATAAATGAATACCATGCAAATAATACCTGCTGAGTCTGTTAACAGTTGGTTTTGTGTATATGGTTTGAGGGCTGACCAATAAGAATTGGACATAACCAATCAGAAGTCACATCTCTGGGGAAGACTGAGTCTATTTATCTTAAAATTTATAAATTGCTGGTATCTTGTCATTTCAAAGTGGGGCATCAACTAAAAAAGGCTCAGGACCAGATGGGTTTAGGGCAGAATTATAACAAATCTTCATAGAAGACCTCATAACAATATTGTCCAAATTAGTCCACAAATTAGAAACAGAAGGAACACTACCCTATTCCTGCTACGAAGCCATAATTACATGTATACATAAACCACACAAAAAATCCCACAAAGTAAGAGAACTTCAAACCAGTTTCCCTTATGAATATCAAGGCATACATACTCAATAAAATTCTCACAAACTGAATCTGAGAACACATCAAAACGATCATCCATCATGATCAAGTAGGCTTCATCCCAGGGATGCAGGGACAGTTCAATACGCAGAAATCCATCAACATAGTCTACTATATAAACTCAAAGGAAAAAAAAAACACATGATCATCTCATTAGATGCTGAGAAAGTGTTTGACAAAATCCAACACCCATTCATGATAAAAGTCTTGGAAAGATCAAGAATTTTAGGCCCATAGCTAAACATAGGAAAAGCAACATATAGCAAACCAGTAGCCAAACTCAAACTAAATGGAGAGAAATTTGAAGCAAACCCACTAAAATAAGGGACTAGATAAGGCTGCACAGTCTCTCTCTACCTATTCAATATAGTATTTGAAGTCCTAGTAAGAGCAATCAGACAACAAACGAGGTGTGAAAGGGATACAATTTGGAAAAGGAATTCAAAATATCACTATTTATAGGTGATAGGAGAGTAATCCTTATGACCCCCAAAATTTCCAAGAGAGAACTCCTAAAACCTGATACAACAACTTCAGTACTGTGGCTGGATATAAAATTAACTCAAACAAATCAGTATTCTTACTCTACTCAAAGGATAAACAGATGAGAAAGAAATTTGGGAAACTCCTTTTAAAATATCCACAAACAATAAGAACTATTTTGAGGTACTCTAACCAAGAAAGTGAAAGATCTGTATGACAATAACTTCAAGTCTCTGAATAAAGAAATTTAAGATCTCAGATGATAGAAAGATCTCCCATGGTTATCGATTGGCAGGATTAATATTGTAAAAATGGCCATCTTGCCAAAAGCAATCTACAGATTCAAGACAATCCCCATCAAAATTCCAACTCAATTCTTCATAGAGTTAGAAAGAACAATTTGCAAATTCACTTGGAATAACAAAAATCCCAGGATACCAAAAATTATCCTCAACAATAAGAAATTTCTGGGAAAATCACCATCCCTAACCTGAAGCTATATTACAAGAGCAATAGTGAAAAAACCTGCATTGTACTGGTAAGAGATAGCAGTAAATCAATGGAATATAATTGAAGACCCAAAAATGAGCTCATAAACCCATGGTTTGATCTTTGACAAAGTAGTTAAACCCATCCAATTGAAAGGACATAGCATTTTCAACAAATGGTGCTGGTTCAACTGGAGGTCAGCATGTAGAAGAATGCAAATCAATCCATTCTCATTGCCCTGTACAAAGCTTAAGTCCAAGTGGATCAACAACCTCCACATCAAACCAGATATACTCAAACTAGTAGAAGAAAAGGTGAGGAAGAGACTCGAACACATGGGCACTGGGGAAATTTTCCTGAACAGAACAACCAAGGCTTATGCTCTAAGATCAAGAATCAACAAATGGTAATTCATAAAATTGCAAAGCTACTGTAAGGCAAAGGACACTGTCATTATGACAAAATGGCAACCAACAGATTAGAAAAAGATCTTTATCAATCGTACATCCAATAGAGGGCTAATATCCAATATATACAATGAAATCAAGAAGTTATACTCCAGAGAATCCAACAACCCTATTTAAAAATCAGGTAAAGAGCTAAACAATGAATTTTCAGCTGAGGAATATTGAATGGCTGAGACATACCTAAGTAAATGTTCAGTATCCTTAGTCATCAGGGAAATGCAAATCAAAACAACCATGAGATTCTGCCTCACACCATTCAGAATGGCTAAGATAAAAAACAAACAAACAAACAAACAAACAAAAAAACCCTCAGGTGACAGCAAATGCTGATGAGGATGCGGAGAAAGAGGAACACTCCTCCATTTTTGAGGAACACTCCTCCATTTTTGATAGGATTGCTAACTTGTACAACCACTCTGGAAATCAGTCTGGAAGTTCCTCAGAAAATTAGACATTGTACTACTGAAGACTAAGCTATACCATTCCTGGCATATACCCAAATGATGCTCCAACATGCAACAAAGTCCCATGATCCAATATGTTCATAGCAGCCTTATTTATAATAGCAAGAAGCTGAAAAGAACACAGATGCCCTTCAACAGAGGAACTGATACAGAAAATATGGTACATCTACACAATGGAGTACTACTCAATTTTCAAAAACAAAGACTTCATCAAATTCATAGGCAAATGGGTGGAATTAGCAAATATCCTGAGTGAGGTAACCCAATCACAAAAAGCATACCCAAGATACAATCCACAGACCACATGAAGCTCAAGAAGAAGGACGACCAAAGTATGGATGCTTCAGTCCTTCTTAATAGGGAGAAAAAATATTCATAGGAGGGGATATAGAGACAAAGTTTGGAGCAGAGACTGAATGAGTGGCCTTTCAGAGCCTGCCCCACCTGGGGATCCAGCCCAAATATATACAACCACCAAACCCAGACAATTTTGCTGATGCCAAGAAGTGCATTCTGACAGGAGCCTTAAATAGCTACCTCTTGAAGGGCTCTGCCAGAGCATGAAAAATACATTGGTGGATGCTTGCCACCAACTATTGAATTGAGAATGGAGTCCCCAATGGAGGAGTTAGAGAAAGGATTGAAGGAGATAAAGGGATTTACAACCCCATAAGAACAACAATACCAACAAACCAGAGTTCCTAAAGGACTAAACCACCATCTAAAAGAGCATTACACATGGACAGACCCATGGCTCCAGCTGCATATGTAGCAGAGGCTGTGTTGGGCACCAATGGTTAAGTGAAGCCCTTGGTCCTGACATGGGTTGATGACCGCCCCGCCCCCAACCTTAAGGGAATGTCAGGGCAGGGAGACAGGAAGGTGTGAGTAGTCGGGTGGTGGAACACCCACATAAAAGAAGAGGGAGGGGTTTATGGACAGGAAACCAGGAAAGGGGATAACATTTGAAATGTAAATAAAAAATCCAATAAAAACAAAAGAAAAAAAAACAGAACGAAAACAAACAAACACACAAAAGAAGTGGGACCTCATGAAATTTCCCCACTACATGGGAATTCCAACTCTTATCTGATTGTTCAGACACAGTTTAGACATCCACATCATTGAAATTTCAAGAGTTGCTGCCCTGTCATATCTAGAAAGCAAAATTTTACAGCAGACTTCCTGGTCCTCTCGTCCACACTCTCTTTAGCTCCTCTTCTTCAACATTCCCTGAGCCTTTGTTTCAAGAGTCCTGCTGTAGATTTGGCTGAACTCTCTACAATCAGTTGTTCTCGACATTTTTACTATTCGTGGCTTTCTGTGATGTTCTCCAGCTGCTGCCAAAAGCTTCTTTGATAGGAGTGAAATCTATACTCATCTACAAATATAAAAAGAAAAATTAGTATTGAAATTGCACTTAAGAATTATACTGGTTTAGTAAAATATTGGTAGTCAGTTCTACACTTTGATGCATGATCTCACTTGCACAGCATTATTGATTAATTATACAATACAGTAATATTTTTCCTCTTCTTAAGCTAGCCTTGAGTTCAATTAGACAGCTGCTAGTCACCATCATGATATAAGTGCCTCTATTTCCAGGATGTGCTACCCTGATGATCTTTGTTGTGATTCATAGGAGTTCTGCCTAGGTAGAACTATTGGTTGCCTTCTTTCAATTGTCATTTTACATAGCAACTTACAGTTCTATGAACCTATTCTTCAAGGAAGAAGATTTCAGGTCAGATCCCAATTAAATTCCCAATCTATATATCTAGTTCACTGTGTATGTCATCAAACATGTCCAATATCATTATTGGCAATTTTAGTTATTTAGGGTGATGCAATCAACAACAATAATAACTTATATTCATGCAGTATTTTACATTTTACCAGAAAATTTCTTTTTTTGATCATATATAGACATACCAAAACAGTAAATGGAATGAGCATATCATAAATAAGTTAAAAGATATCAATCTAGAATCTTGTCTCAGATTATTTTCTTACTTTGAGCAAATTACATGATCTATTTGAACTCTACTTTCTTATATCTTGCAAAATATAATAATAAAAACTGACCTGGCCAAATTGTTATGGTGAACACATTTACCTCGTAGGTTTATTGCATCTGACTTCAAATATATGGCATATATTCCTATATAAGTGACTGAACAATATTGAATATTCATATATGATGAACGTTTGGAAGCTTCAAGTATTTGTAAATTGCTATTCTTGTACACAGGACTGAAACTTTTAATTCTGAATTTTATATGATCTCTCACTACATGTGTATACTTATTAGAGTTTGAAATATTGTTGATACAATCATAATATGATTTAATTTAGGGTAATTTAATTTCTCATGCTCTCCTCTGTGATGTCACTCTGCTTGCAAGATATTTTTCCTCTTATTTATCAGTGATGACCAAATTTCCTAAAATTCTAAACAACCAATGAAGTTTAGTGAAAATGTTGTTGACACAAAAATAGTACTAGAAGATTTTCAATTACATTGTGAACCATCACTTAACAATTTTATTTACTCATGCAACACATGTAAAGATAATGTATGAATAGGCTTTGTGATTTAAAATGACTGTTGAACTTAGATATAAATGCACAAGCCACCCTATTTTCTGTTTAAATTAAGTGAATAATTTTAAAGAGCAGAAAGAAGTAGGAACTTTTCAGAATTTTTTTTTAAAAAATCTGTAAGACATAATACAATGTGTTTAAATCAATTAATGTGATGACTTTATTTAAGTGGAGAAATGGGTTCATAATAAGAACCTTACCATTTTCAAGGAAAAATAAAATGTCAAAGCAAGATCTTACTGAGACCATAAGAAGTTTAAAGAAATGAGATACAGTGGCAACATGTGAATGATCCTGTATATGTTGTACAACAGAAGAAAAGATCAGAGCAGGTAAAAAAAAAGCTGTAATATTTAAATTATTTTGGAGACAATATTTTCAATGATGAAACTTAGAAAGAAGCATTCAGCGAAACTATTTTTGTTTCTTTAGAAGAATGGATATATGAAGGAATTTGTGAATAGCCTAACTATAGATGTATAAGCAATGATAATTGGTGTTTGTTGAGGATATCTGACATACCATTTTGTTAATATTATTTTTATAACATTTAACTCTGTACCTCAAATTCCTTATAATTTTCAAGGAAAAACGAAATGTCAAGGAGAGATCTTACTGAGACCATAAGAAATTTAAAGAAATTAGATACAGTGGCAACATGTGGATGATCCTTGCATTCATGGAAGTTTTCCTTTCTTTGCCTTTTACATGCCAAGACTGAAGTTAAGAACAATAACATACAACTCAATGCATTAACCTATTTGTTCTTAACACTTAGCTTGCAAAGAGATAATATTCTTGGCCTCATTCTACTTTAAGAAAAAAAAAAAAGATAAATCTCATCACAGTTAGAAAATACAGTCAATGTTTCAGGGTCTTTCTTTTCTGACACCAAACTTGAATCTGTTGTAATACAGCCTCCAACTTCTTTTCTCACAAAAGATGCTAGCTAGCATTGTGAGTTGCTCTTATTGTTTTTCATTTTAATAACTTTACCTGTTTTCCAGCTGCGGATAATATCACTTACTTAACAAGTAATGTTCAGAGCCATGTGAATGTGCTGAAAATCAGTGAGGGACTGGTAACAGCTGAAAGAACCATGTAATGAGAACAAATCTATATACACTGTGGTAATCTGTCAAACACACACACACACACACACACACACACACACACACACACACACACACTTTCATTCTAGATCTGTAACCTTGGTGCTTCTCAAAACTTAAGTTTTGTGACATGGCACACAAAGGAATAAGAGACTACCTCAATTCTCGGGAACTCTGGTCATGGTTTTCTGTCTGGAGTACATGAGTTTGCTCTGTTGATGCTTTCAATCTCACCATATATGTTTACGAGTTGCTCCTAATCTCATTTGCATTAACTACCATCTTCTAATGTGCTGTAGTTGAAGTTTGTTGTATATGTTTCCAAATTTAGTGTGTATTCAAAGTTCTTATTTTCCTGGAAGAAAGACTATAAATGGGATCTGGCTTATATATGGGGGAATTGGCTGGTGGAAAAGTTTGAAATCAGGGATCAATTAATTTTGATATGGAACACACTTCCTTTGAAGGTTCACTGCTGGAGTACTCAATCATGTTTGTTTTCTGATGGAAACGTGAGCTTGTAGCTCTAAACAAAAAGCCATATTTCTCAAAATTCAAACATCCCTAATAGCAACATATTTATTTTATTTTTGTAACAGAAACAGCCAGAGCTCTGCTTGATCTTGCTGGCCAAAATATTTTCTGATTTAAATTTATTCTCAGATACAGTGAATTTCAAAAAAAATAACATGATCCATATCAACAAATATGGCTGGACATGGAAGCTTAATATTCAGAAGAATGGGACAAAAGTATTGCCATGAATTTGAGGCCAGCCTTGTCTATGACATGAGAAACTATCTCACAAATTCTGCTCAATATTTATGGCACTGTGTGTGTGTGTGTGTGTGTGTGTGTGTGTGTGTGTGTGTGTGTGTCTGTGTCTATGTGTATGGAACTGAGCACAAAATTTTACTTACTAATGTGATTTATTCTATTTTTAAGCCAATAAAATATTTGTTTTTGTTGATAGACATATCAACGTATAATAACCACAAACCTTTTATAGATAAATGCAAAGATGTATACACATGATGATGTATTTTTCAAATTTATGTAAAACAAATATGTATTTAAAGGATCAAATATATATTAGAGGAATATATGTTTAAAAGAATAAATACTAGAGGAAAGAATATATATTTGAAGGATATTTAGTCAACTTACTTTTATTCTATGACACATGGATACTTTAACAATGTCTGCCTCACACCAAAGGGGCTGAGAACTAGGTTATAGTTCAGTCCATCAGTCTGAACGTCTTACCAGTCCTAATGTGGTGCTGAAGATTCTGGTAGAGTAAATGGCATTTATAGCCCACATTAGAAGTCTGAAATGGAGTCTTAATATTAGTGAAGGAATGCATCAGTAGCAGCAACAAAGCACACAAACTCTCCAATGAGTTAGAGGTAAAAGATACTTCTTTCTTGTACCATTTATCTAGGATGCCACTCCAATGTATTAAGCTTATCAAGGTGAGTCTTTACACTTCAAATAATCAAAAATTCCTTTACAAGCATTCTCAGTGGCTTGCCTTTTAGTTGATTTCAGATCCAATGAAGGTAACAACTGAAATAAAAAATTACAGTTTATATATCTGCTTTTTATCTTAATAGATATTGTGATTGTTTTAGCTTAGATAAACAGATTTATATTTTATCATAAACAATATTTAATTGAATATTATTTCATATGTACCCATAGCAATTTTTCAGAGTTTTAATATCATGATATATTTTCCAAGATGAACAGCTAATGGGTCAATAAGTATGATTAGTTTAATGAATATTTGAGCATATATTCAATTATTTTAAAATACTACATCAATTTATATTCCCATAAACACGCTATGAAAATAATTTTGATTATAAGTCATTTTAAGAAAAAATCATTAAAACTAGATATCTGTTATATTTTACTTTTATTTTGTAATTATTAAATTGTATCTGTAGCCATATTTTCTACAGTGACAAAATTGGTCAACACTATAAGAGAATTGATTTCTACTGGTATTTGCTTAAATATTTAATAATTGCTACTATAGTTTTTCAAAACATTCAATATATATCAATAAAATTTAGGACTATAGAACTGCAATGCTATTGTAATGCTATTTCATTATTTTAGTTTCATCATATTTTGTTGTCTTTGTTTCTGAGGCAGGAGCTAACTCCTACAATTTAATATGTAACATAGACTAGTTTCAAACTCATGTCAATTCTGTTGCTTCTGCCTTCCAATATTACAGATATGAGCCACCATACCTAGCTCTATCATATTTTACGATGTATCATGTTTTTATCTTTTAACTACTTATGATAATTTTATTACCATTTTATCATAAGCATATTTCAATAGATGATTACTACAGACCTACATTTGAATTTGTACATTCATTGAAGGAGGACTTTATACAAATTATGTATTGCAATTTGTGATGTCTTATAGAAATTCGTAAAAATTAAATTAATTTTTAGGGATAATTGTACTTTATCCATTGTAATATTGTGTCACTGTAATTTCTTAACGAATTCACAAAACTTGTGTTGGAAAGGGTCATGTGAAGATGACTAAACTATGTCTTCAGCTTAAAGATTGCAAAATTAAGAAAATGTCTAACAAATTTTCATATATATATATATATACACACAACCATATGTGCTTATACACACACACACACACATATATATACATATACATATATACATATATACACATATATATATATATACAGTCATTGTGTAGAAGTGTGGAATGATGTCAAGATTTTTTATCTGTGATTATCATTATGATAGGAATTTACCTCCTCTTAAAATACTAACACATGCACCTGAGGCTCAGCCAGCAGAGATGTGATGTGTGCTATCCTCTATGTTCCAACTGCAGGCCTACAGCACTTCCTCCCTTCCCAGGAAGGCCTGTGGAACCCCAAAATATTCAGTCCCACCTGGAGCACAGCCAGCAGAGCTGACCAGCTGACTGTTCCCTGAACTCCATTATCAGTCCCAAGGTTCTGTCTGCTTCACTCAGGAGTCCTGTTGGCCATCAGGAATATACAGCCAATACCAGAGAAAAACAGATAGCTTAAGTTATAACCAACCAGAGCCGGGCAATATGGCACCAACAGAGCCCAGCTCTCCTACCACAGCAAGCACTATCTCTCCTAAAACAGTCAAAGCACATGAAGATGACTTTAATCTTAATCCTATGATGATGACAGAGGTCTTTAAAGAGGAAATTAATGAAACCCTTCAAAAAATACGTGAATGTATCATCAAACAGATAAAGGAAATACATAAAACTGTTCAAGATCAGAAAATGAAAATAGAAGTAATAAAGAAAACACAAACTGAGGGTATCTTGGGGATGGAAAACCTAGAGAAGAGGAGAGGAACTACAGAGGAAAGCATCACTAACAGAATACAAGCGATGCAAGAGAGAATCTCAGGCATACAAAACATGACTAAAGAAATAAATATATCAGTCAAAGAAAATGATAAATCTAAGAAGTTTCTAACATAAAATATCCAAGAAATCTGGGACACTATGAAAAGACCAAACCTACGAATAATAGAAATAGGAGAAGAATCTCTCAGCTTCATGTCCCAGAAAATATTCTCAAAAGAATCATAGACAAAAACTTCCCCAAACTCAAAATGAGATATCTATAAACATACAAGAAGTTTGCTGAACACCAAATAGATTGGACAAGAAAAGAAAAAATCTCCTGCCAAATTTATAGAAATAAGAAAAGCTATTAAAAGCTGCCAGAGAAAAAGGCCAAGTAATATATAAAGGCAGACCTATCAGAATTGTACCTGACTTTTCAACAGACTCTAAAAGCCAGAAGGACCAGGGGAGATATTGTGCAGACCTTATGAGACCACAGATATCATGCCAGACTACTATACCCAGCAAAACTTTTAACCACCATAAATGAAGAAAGCAAGATATTCCATGAAAAAACATTATTTAAAAAAGTATCTAGCCACAATTCCAGCTCTAGTGACGACACTAGAAGGAAAATGCCAACCCAAGGAGGTTAACTACACATATGAAAACACACAAATAGCCCCCCCACAAAATAAAAGAGGAAACACACACACACACACACACACACACAAACACACACACACACACACACACACACACACACACACACACACACACACACAATAACTACCTGTTGTGGTTTGCCCAAAGTTACTGTATTTTGATACTAATTCCACTGCCCCAATGACAGCTGCCTAGTTAAGGACTCAGAACTCAGGTGACTTCACCAGAACCACCTCTCCATTGAATTTGTAAAGTACAGGTGAGGGGCAGGTACAGGATAGAAGGAGGCCTGTCATTGGAGGAGAAGGAAGGATGGGTGGGAGAGAAGTTTGAAGGAAGAGGAGGAGACTAAGGGAGAGGAGGAGAAGAGAGACGGAGAGAGGGGAGAAGCCATGGCAGGTGATGTTAAGATTCTGCTCTGTGTATTTACAAGTTGTTATTAGTGTTCTCAAGGGATGGATAGTACCGGGCTTTGTATGTTTAAGTGGGCAATTATATCTTACCAACTGGGTCAAAGATTATTGTGTTGTGTGTTCTTTTATGTGAGGGTTTGAGTGTAGGAAAGTGTGTGGCTGGGCTGTGTTTCAGCTAAGATATCTAGCAGATATCTTGGGCACCGCGGTGCGGACCTAGTGGGGTAAAAGACAACTACTCTTTTTTATTTTTATATTATTTCAACAACAACTACCAGCATCAGAATAACAGGAATAAACAAACATTGGTTATTAATAAAAAGACACGAGCTAACAGAGCGGAAGCCAAAACTGAATACTGGTTCCTTGTAGAAATCCACAAGCTAGATAAACTCAACAAAATGACTAAAAGTCAAATATCCAAGTTAACAAAATCAGAAATAAAAGGGGGAACCAAACAACAGACAATGAGGAAATCCAAATCCAAAGAATCATTAGGTCTTATTTCAAAAGCCTATTCTACACAAAATTAGAAATTCTGAATGAAATGATTTTCTAGACAGATGCCACTTATGAAAATTAAATCAAGATCAGGTGAATGATCTAAATAGCCTTATAATCTCCCCAAATTTGAAGCACTTATCAAAAGTCTCAAAAAGGGTCTAGTAACAATATTCCTCAAATTATTACACAAAATAAAAACAGAAAACTTTGACAAACACATTTTTGATTATTACTTTTATTTTTTACAGTCTAGTCATAACCCCCTTCCAGTCCTCCCTCCCACAGATCCTCATCCCATTCCTCCTCCCCATGTCTCCAAGAGGACATCCCCACCCCCAGCCAGGCCTTCTCACTTCCTGGAGCCTCAAGTCTCTGGATGGATAGGCACATCTTCTCTCACTGAGGCCAGACCAGTCAGTCCTCTGCTGTATAGGTTGTTGGGGACCTCGGACTAGCAAGTATATACTGTCTAGTTGGTGGCTCAGTGTCTGAGAGATCTCAGGTGTCCAGGTAAATTGAGACTGCAGTCTTCCCACAGGATCGCCCCCCCCCTCCTCAGCTTCTTCCAGCCTTTCCCTAATTCAAACACAGGGGTCCCTGAATTCAGTTCATTGGTTGGGTATAAGTATCTGGGTCTGTCTCAATCAGCTTCTTGTTGTGCATCTCAGAAGACCTCCATGCTAGGCTCCTGTCTGTAAGCACACCACAGCATCAGTAATAGTGTCAGGCCTTGGAGCCTCCCCATGAGTTGGATCTCAAATTGGGCAGGTCACTGGCAAACGCGTCTTATAAGGTCAGTTACTCTGATAGCTAAATCATACAAAGACTCAAGAAAGGAAGAGAATTCCTTTATGGATGTACATGCAAAAATACGAGCAAAAATCCAAAACACATAAAAAATATCATCTACCACAATCAAGGTGGTTTCATCCACCATAAATCAAACTGAGGTGTGTGTAGTAGAACTCCTGGGATTCCTTCAGGCTTTGGTGTCTTAAGGGGAACAGACTAGCTGGCAGTCTGCTTCAACAGAATGTGCCAGACAGAATGGGAGTGGAATTTTTGGAGGATTGGGGGTGGTGACAGGTCCTAAATCCACTGGGCTCCCTGGCAGCTACTGTGGGACTTTAGGAGTGTCCCTTACCAGTTGTCCTGTGTACAGCAGAACTCCTGGGATGCCTTCAGGCTGTGGTGTGTGGCTTCAGGAGAGCTTGTAGAACTCACCTCCAGTAGAAAGACAGGGTGTGAAGAGGAGAGTTGGGGTTGCCATCCCACAGTCAAAAGCTCTGACTCAGAATTGTTCTTGTCTGAAAGAACTGCAGGGACAAAAATGGAGAAGAGCCTGAGGAAAAGGAGGTCCAGTGACAGGTCCAAAGTGGGAACCAGCTTAAGGGAAGGCCCCAAGGCCTGACACTATTACTGAGGCTATGGAGTATTCACAAAATGGATCCTATTATGACTGCCCTCCAAAAGACCCAACGAGCACATGAATAGCCAGATGCAGATATTTACACCCAACCAATGAACAGAAGCTGCTGACCCCTGTGATTGAATTAGGAAAAAGCTGAGAAGGAGGGTGATCCTATAAGAAGATCAGCAGTCTCCTAACCCCTGGACCCCTTGAGATCTCTCAGACACTAAGCCACCAACCAGGCAGTATACACCAGCTGATATGAGGTCCCCAATCATATATTCAACAGAGGACTGCTGGGTCTGGCTTCAGTAAGAGAAGATGCACCTAATGCTCAAGAGAGGCCCCAGGGACTGGGGAGGTCTGGTGGGGTGAGAGTAGGGGTTGTAGATGTCCTTAGGGAGACAGGAGGAGGAGGTATGGGATATGGAACAGTCAGAGGGTAGACTGGGATGGGACTAAAGTCCGGACTGCAAAAACAGATTAAGAAATAAAAAACACAGAAAGATAAAAATCCACATGGTCATGTTGATATATGCTAAAATAAAAGAAAATATTTGACAAAATCTAACACCCTTTCATGATAAAAGATTTGGAAAGATCAGGGGTATAAGGCAAATACATAAACACAATAAAGGCTATATTCAGTCCTCTGATAGCCAACATCAAATTAAATAGAGAGAAAATTAAAGTAATTCCACTAAAATCAGAGACAAGAAAGGACTGTCCAGTCTTTGCATATATCTTCAATGTAGTACTTGAAGTTCCAGCTATAGCAATAAGACAGGTAATGGAGATCAAGGGGATACAGTTTTAAAAGGAAGAAATCAAAATATTGTTATTCTCAGACTATTTAATAGTATGCATAAGTGCATAAGTGACCCCCAAAATTCTACCAGAAAAGTACTACAACTCATAAACACCTTCAGCAAAATGGCTGGACAAAAAATTAACTAAAAAAATAAGTAGTCATCCTTTATAAAAACAATAAACTATAAATGGGCTGAAAATGAAGTTAGGGACAAAACACCATTCACAATAGCCACAAATAATTTAAAATATCTTGATATAACTTTAACTAGTTGAGTGAAAGACCTTTATGACAAGAATTTCAAGTCCCTGAAGAATAAAATTGAAGATATCTGGTTTTGTTAGAGTTTTACTGCTGTGAACAGGTGACATGACCAAGGCAAGTTTTATAAAGGACAACATATAGTTGGGTGTGGCTTACAGGTTCAGAGATTCAGTCCCTTATCATCATGGTGGGAGAATGGCAGCATCTAGGCAGCATGGTTCAGGCAGAGCTGAGAGTTCTACTTCATCTGAAGGCTGTTAGTGGATGACTGACTTCCAGGTAACTAGGGTGAGCGTTTTATAGGCCCCACTCACAGTGACACGCCTACTCCAACAGGGCCACACCTTCTAATAGTGCCACTTACTGAGCAAAGCATATACAAACCATCACAACATCAGAAGCTGGAAAGATCTCCCATGTTTATAGGGTGGTTGAATTAACATAGTAAAAAGCAATATAGCGATTCAACGCAGTTCCCATTAAAATCCAAACAGTTCTTTACAGATATTGAAAAAGAAGTTCTCTACATCTTATGGAAAAGAAAAAAAACAGGATAAGATAAACAATCTTGCACATTAAAATATTTTCTGAAGGTATCACTATACTTGATTTCAAGCTGTAGTACAGAGCAATAATAATAAAAACTGTATGGTATTAGTATAAAAACAGATGGGTTTATACATTTAGATTTTTTTTCAAAACTTACTTTATTTGGGGTTCTTTTTTTTTATTAACTTGAATATTTCTTATATACATTTTGAGTGTTATTCCCTTTCCGGTTTCGGGCAAACATCCTTCCTCTCCCCCCTTCCTTATGGGTGTTCCTCCCACCTCCCCCCATTGCGCCTCCCCGACAGTCTAGTTCACTGGGGTTCAGTCTTAGCAGGACCCAGGGCTTCCCCCTTCCACTGGTGCTCTTACTAGGATATTCATTGCTACCTATGAGGTCAGAGTCCAGGGTCAGTCCATGTATAGTCTTTAGGTAGTGGCTTAGTCCCTGGAAGCTCTGGTTGCTTGGCGTTGTTGTACATATGGGGTCTCAAGCCCCTTCAAGCTCTTCCAGTTCTTTCTCTGATTCCTTCAACGGGGGTCCTATTCTCAGTTCAGTGGTTTGCTGCTGGCATTCGCCTCTGTATTTGCTGTATTCTGGTTGTGTCTCTCAGGATCGATCTACATCCGGCTCCTGTCGGTCTGCACTTAAACTTTAACCTCCTTTCTAAACCACTGACTGGAGGTAGAAGAAAAAGAATGTTAATAGGAAAAGGGTGTTGTACACTTGTTTAGAAATAATTCCTTAGAGTGATGCTACTTTTCATCCTTAGGATACTAGCAGTCCAGTTCAATAACAAACACAAAAGAAAAACGAATAGTGGCAGCATAATCCAGCAGAAACAGGAAGGTGACACTGATTTTGAATGAGTCAGCAGAAGCAAACAGAAACAGCAGGAATACCATGACATGTTCTTTGGTGCATTTTCTCTAAGAAGTGGAGGCCAACAAAGACCATCAAGGACCAGTGAAGACTAGCAAAACCTTGCATAGCATAGCAATGCAAGTGACCTCTCCTTGTTTGTGGGGTTCCATTTATATTTTTTCTAAACATTACCTGGCCTCTCAGTTGTCTTGCTTAAAAAGTGTTTCAGCACAATATCACATGCCATCTTACAGGACCGTGTCCAGAAAAATATCACCCAACACACTGAGTTGTTGAAGGAACCAAAAATTTCCACTTTACAGATTGATCAATAGAATCGAATCAAAGTCTCAGAAATAAACACCTATGGGTCACTGACTTTTCACAAAGAAGCCAAATAAAATGAAGAAAAGAAAGCATCTTCAACAAATGGTGCTGGTCTAACTTGATATGAAACATGTAGAAGAATGCAAAGAGATCCATCTTTATCACCCTGTACAAGACTCACGTCCAAGTGGATCAAAGACTTCAACATAAAATCAAATACACTAAATGTAATACAAGTGGAAATGGGTAATAGCCTTGAATACATTGGTACAGGAGACAACATCATGAACAAAACAAGAGCTCTGGCACCAAGGTCAACAGTAAATGGAACCTCATCAAACTGAAAAGCTTCTGTAAGGCAAAGGACAAGACAATAGTACAGAGCAGCAGCCTAAAGAATGTAAATTGATCTTTACCAATCCTACATCCTACAGAGGGCTGATGTCCAAAATATATAAGGAAGTCAAGAAATTAAACACCAACCGCCCAAATAATTTAAAAACTGGGGTACAAAGCTAAACAGAAAATTCTCAACAGAGGAATCTTATGGCTAAGAAACACTGAACATATTGGTCAACATCCTCAGTTATCATGGAAATGCAAATCAAAATGACTTTGAGATTCCACCTTACATACATAAGAATGGCTAAAATCAAAACCTCAAATGATAGCACATGATGGTAAGAGTGTGCAGTGAAGCAATGGGGGCAATCCTCCTTTGTTGGAGGAAGTGCAAACATATAAAACCACTTTGGAAATCAATCTTGCCATTTCTCAGAAATTTGAGAATAGTTCCACCTAAAGACCCAACTACAACACTCCTGGGCATATACTCAAAAGATGCTACAGATACCCCAATGACCCTTGTTCAACTATGCCCACAGCAGCCTTATTCATACTAGTTGTTCTGAAGAATGGATAAAGAAAATGTTGTTCATTTACACAATGGAATACTACTCAGCTATGTAAAACAAGGGTATCATGAAATTTGCAGGCAAATGGATGAAACTAGAAAATATTCTGATTGAGGTAACATAGACACAGAAAGATCTGAGAGAGAGAGAGAGAGAGAGAGAGAGAGAGAGAGAGAGAGAGAGAGAGAGAGAGAGAGAAAGTCTGGGAGTCTTCTGGAAGAGTAAGGGGTAGATTTGAGCAAGCTAGAGGGGCCAAGGACAGAAGCAGACATACAGAGTAAACTATCCCAGGCCCCTGGGGGCTCACAGACACTGAGCCATCAACCAGGGAACATGCAGGAGCTGGACCTAGACCCCCTACCCATTTTGTAGCAGATGGGCAGCCTCATGTATGTCCCCTAACAATTGAAGTGGACGCTGTCCTAGTCTTTGTTCCCTGCCATTGGATTTCCTTCCCCTACCTGGACTGACTGATTGGGCCTTACTAAGAGAGGATGTGCCTAGCTTTGACTTGATGTCCAAGGGCAGGGTGGTACCCAAGGATGAGTCCCATTCTCTGAGGAGAAGGGGAGTGGCAAAGGGGAAAGAGATTTGAATGGGTGTGGTTTGGAGCTATGTTCAGGATGTAAAGTGAATAAAAATTAAATTATGGAAAAAAGAAAATGCTTGTCAACATGAATTATTATAATGAAATATTATTTTTATCACCTCATATATAGTGAAGTGCTGGTAGTAAATTATGACAGAAATAATAAAACAAGAACAGTGGAAGTTGAATGCTTATTGAATTCTTACAAATGTAGTACCTATATATCTCAATTAAATTAATATATAAAGAAGAATATATAAAAAATAACAATGTTACCAAAAAGGACTGAGTAAACCTTAGATTCAGATTTTGTTCTTAGTTACAGAATAGTACATTATTTTTGATAATTTTGGTTAGTAGTTTTATGTCAGTTTACAATCAAATGAAATTATATGTTAAACTGTGATTATAGAAGGTTATTTGCCATGTAAAGTTTGTTCTAATTTTATTTGAAAAGATATGCTACATTATACTGGTTGATTTTGTCAACATGACACAAATCTAGAATTTTCTGGGAAGAAGGAGCCTCAGTGGAAAAATTGCCTTCATAAGATTAGTCTGTATGAAACTTTTGGTGTGTTATATTTATGATTAATGTGGGAGACTTCAGATCACTGTGAGCAGGGCCACCCCTGGGAAGGTTGTTCTACGTTTCATAGGTAAGCAGGCAGATTAAGTCATGAGAAGCAAGAGAGTAAGCACCCTTCCTCTGTGCTTCTGTCTCAGTTCCTATATTGACTTTTGTGCTCAAACTGCTTTTGATCAAGGTATTGAATCACAGCAATGACAACCATAAATAAGACAGAAATTGAAAACAGGTTTGTGGGTATTTATGTGATAGACCTGATCATGTTTGGGGTAGGATTGTGGAAGTATTGGGTTAAAAAAAACGTAGCTCACACTTTAAACAGTTGAGAAAGCTTGGAACAGAAGCTGAGAGCAATGCAGATGATGGAGGTGTGACTCAGGAAGTTTTAAAGGAAAGTAAAGATTATCAGAGCTGTATGTATGATATTATGAGTTAAGAATCTGTGATTCTAGAAATCTTAGGTTGACAAAACCAGCTGTAGTTAATAAGAGACCAGCATCACTATAGTGAAATATTTGATTTGTGGGACAATTGGTGTTGGTTATCTGGAGTTGAGAAATTAGCAATGATTAAAAAGAGACCAAGATCACTTAGGGTCATAAATCTGGGAGTATTTCCTCATGTTCATGACAGAGATGCTGTGGTGGAGCGGGCAGAGAGGCTGCATAGCATGCCAGTAGCTAAACTCATTAGTGTAAGATTCATCCACATCACGATGATTTTGAAGCCTTGAAGGGGTCGTGGAAAGCAACTGAGACTTGGTATTTCACAAGCCAAGAAAACGTGATTGGTAAAAGTGAAGGCCCACCTAAGACAAGTATTATCAAATAAGAAAGCAAATAGATCATAATTGTTTGATAAACTTGGTAGTAAATCTATATTATTTTAAACTAAGTGCTCTTTCCTCCCAGAGACTCTAAAGATATGGAGACTGAATATATCATTAATTATGATAAAGCGAGTAATTTTCCTGGGAGAAATGAAATAACAAATTAAGTTCAAAGGAAAGCAAGCCCTTTCTGTTAGTGAAATATGGGCCAACTTACATCAAGTTTGCAATATGGTTTTTAAGCATTAGGGAAATTTCCACAAAAATTCAAGAACTGCAGAAAACAACTTTAAAAACTAGAGACTAAGCATTTTTTCTACAGATGTAAATGGGGCATCTCTTTCACACACCCACCTTCGATAGTTCAGGAATCATGATATGAGATGGGGTTAAGAAAGTGTAACAGCCAGAAATGGTGGAGGGCTAAAAGGAGCCAGCGTTTTCCAGACACAATATGGCAGGCAGTTGCATAGCAAGGACCTGTTCAAGCACAAAGCAGACAAAAATCTCAGTAGGAATGATGTAGCAGACATGAAGTTCCGTTTTTATCTGAGCAGACATTGGCAACTGAGAGTTTCTCAGTTTTGTTTAACTGTCTCCTGACCATAGCCTGGTAGAAAGCCACACATCTGAGAATACCTGGGCAATAAAAATGGGACTTGTTGGGTTTCAAAACACGGAAAAAATAAAATCTTACAGGTAGAGAAGGAAGTTAGGTGAATATGGGCAAAACACATTGGATGAAGTTCTCAAGGAATTAATTTCAACAAAGTAAAAACAATGGCATTAATGCAAAACTGTATACATTACAACTTTTTACATGTGCAAAAAAACCTCAGTAAAATAGCATTTAAGAACATCAAAATGAGTTTTAAGCCCATATAGAAATTTGAGTAGAGAAATTCATGAAACTCCCTGAAATGTTATTTAGTAAACCGAAGGAAGCTGATGCATAAAGTAAAAATTAATGGAAACATAGAAACAAGTCACAGATAAGTTTGTGACCACAGAACCTCAACCTATCCAGGAACTAGAATCAAACACCTAAATATGAAAAGAGGGTTGGCTGTAAACCTTGGTACCTTCTGTACTCTACATACATCTGAAGGAATCATTTTCTTCACCCTGTGTAAACACTGTAAGTTTTGTCATACAAGTCACAAACCACAAAAGCTGAAGACTAGAAGATTTCTAATCCAAAAGAATTCAAATTTACTGTTCACAAAAGAACTAAGTCAGAGGGATAAACATCGCATACTTTTCTTCATTGACATGCCAGAATACAGGCAAACAAGCTTAGACCTCATAGGCAAGGCATTCAATGATTATGTTTTAGAAAAATATAGTAACCTAAGAGAAGAACACTATGAAACTGATATTTCGTAATTCCTCAAAATATATACCAAAATGACATATAGGAAGTCATTTGTTTTATGTGTTTATTTATTTCCCTTTAATTGGGTATTTTTTTTATTTACAATTCAAATGTTACCCTCTTTCTCGGTTCCCCGGACATAAGCCCCCTTTCCCATCCCTCTCCCCTTCTTCTAAAATGGTGTTCCCCTCCCTATCCACCTCCCTTCCAGCCCCTCCCCCAACACTCCCCTACACTGGGGGGCATCCAGCCTTGGCAGGACCAAGGGCTTCTCCTTCCATTGGTGCCCAACAAGGTCATCCTCTGCTACATATGCAGTTGGAGCCAGTCTTTGGGTAGTGGTTTAGTCCGTGGGAGCTCTGGTTGATTGGCATTGTTGTTCATATGGGGTTGCAAGGTCATTCAGCTCTTTCAATTCTTTCTCTAATTCCTCCAACGGAGATCCTAGTCTCAATTCTAGTTTGCTGCTAGCATTTGCCTCTGTATTTGACATGCTATGGCTGTTCCTCTCAGGAGACATACATATCCAGCTCTGGTCAGCATGCACTACTTAGCTTCATCAATCTTATCTAGTTTTGGTGGATGTAAATATATGTCATTATACTTATACAAGATGGAACCTAAAATATATATGCTGTATACCAATGTGGGGCAGGCTGTGAATGGCTGTTCCTTCCATCTCTGCTCCAAACTTTGCTTCATACACAGTCCTATGAATATTTTTGTTCCACCTTTTAAGAAGGAGTGAAGCATCTGCACTTGGGTCATCCTTCTTCTTGAGCTTCATATGGTCTGTGGATTATTGTATCTTGGGTAATTTGAGCTTTTGTGCTAATAGCCACTTATCAGTGAATACATACCATTTATGTTTTCCTTGATTGGGTTACCTCACTCAGGATTATATTTTCTAGCTCAATCCATTTGCCTATGAATTTCATGAAGTCATTGTTTTTGATAGCTGAGTAGTAATCCATTGTATAGATGGATACATTTTCTGTATCCATTCCTCTGTTGAAGGGCATGTGGGTTTTTTTCCAGCTTCTGTCTATTATAAATACAGCTGCTATGAACCTAATGGAGCATTGGTCTTTGTTGTATATTGCAGTATCTTTTGAGTATATGCCCAGGAGAGGTATAGCTGGGTTCTAAGGTAATACAATATCCAATTTTCTGAGTAACCTCCAGACAGATTTACACACTGTACCAGTTTGCAATCCCACCAACAATGGAGGAGTGATCCTCTTTCTCCACATCCATGCCAGCATCTGTTGTTACCTGAGGGTTTTTCTTTTTTTTTTTTTTTTTTACCTTAGCCATTCTGACTGATGTGAGGTCATCTCAGGTTTATTTTGATTTCACATTTCCCTGATAACTAAGGATGTTGAACATTTCTTTAGGAGCTTCTCAGTGATTCCTCAGCCTAGAATTATTTGTTTAGCTCTGTAGGGTTATTTGACTCTCTGGAATCTACCTTATTGAGTTCTTTGTATATATTGTATATTAGCCCTCTATCAGATATAGCATTGGTAAATATCTTTTCCCAATCAGTCAGTTGCGGTTTTGTTCCAATGACAGTGTCCTTTGCCTTACAGAATTTTATGAGGTCCCATTTGTCAATTCTTGATCTTAGAGCATAAGCCATTGGTGTTTTTCTCAGGAATTTTTCCCAGTGCCCATGTGATCACGATTCTTTCCAAGTTCTTCTTCTATTAGGTTGAGTATATCTGTTTTTATTTAGAGGACCTTGATCCACTTGTACTTGAGCATTGTATAAGTAGATAAGAATGGATCAATTTGCATTTTTCTACATGCTGACCTCCAGTTGAACTAGCACCATTTGTTGAAAATGCTATCTTTTTTTCTACTGGATGGTTTTAGCTGCTTTTTCAAAAATCAAGTGACCATAGGTGTGTTGGTTCATTTCCGGGTCTTCAATTGTATTTCACTGATCTATCTGCCTGTCCGTGTATGAATACCATACAGTTTTTTATCACTATTGCTCTGTAATACAGCTTGAGGTCAGGGATGGTGATTCCCCCAGAAGTTCTTTTATTGTTAAGGATAGTTTTCACTATTCTGGTTTTTTTGTTATTCCAAATGAATTTGCAAATTGTTCTTTCTAACTCTATGAAGAATTGAGTTGTAATTTTGATGGGGATTGCATTGAATCTGTAGATTGTTTTCTATAAGATGGCCACCTTTACTATATTAATCCTATCAATCGATGAGCATGGGAGGTCTTTCCATCTTCTGAGATCTTCCTCAATTTCATTCTTCAGAGGCTTGAAGTTATTGTCATACTCATCTTCCCCTTGCTTGGTTAAAGACACACCAAGATATTTTATATTATTTGGGACAATTGTGAAGGGTGTCATTTCGCTAATTTCTTTCTCAGCCTGTTTATCTTTTGAGAAGAGGAAGGATACTGATTTGTACGAGTTAATTTTATACCCAGCCACTTTGCTGAAGTTGTTTATCAGGTTTACTTGTTCTCTGGTGGAGCTTTTTGGGTCGCTTAACTATACTATCATATCATCTGCAAATAGTGATATTTTTAACTCCTTCCTTTCCAATTTGTATCCCTTTGATGTCCTTTTATTATCTGATTGCTCTGGCTAGGACTTTGAGTACTATACTGAATAAGTAGGGAGAGAGTGGGCAGCCTTGTCTAGTCCCTGATTTTAGTGGGATTGCTTCAAGTTTCTCTCCACTTAGTTTGATGTTAGCTATTGGTTTGATGTATATTGCTTTTACAATGTTTAGGTATGAGCCTTGAATTTCTTATCTTTCCAGGTCTTTTGTCATGAAGTGGTGTTAAATTTGTCATGTTTTCTCAGCATCTAATGAAATGATCATTTAGCTTTTTTCTTTGAGTTTGTTTGTATAGTAGATTACATTGATGGATTTCCATATGTTGAACCATCCTTGCTTCCCTGGGATGAAGCCTTCTTGGTCATGATGGAAAATCATTTTGATATGCTCTTGGATTTGTTTTGTGAGAATTTTATTGAGTATTTTTGCATCAATATTCATAAAGGAAATTGATCTAAAGTTCTCTGTCTTTGTTGGGTCTTTGTGTGGTTTAGAAATAAGCATAATTTTTGCTTCATAGAAGGAATTGAATAGTGCTCTCTCTGTTTTATTTTGTGTAATCATTTGGACAGTATTCTTATGAGGTCTTCTATGGAGGTCTGATAGAATTCTACACAAAACCCATCTGGCCCTGGGCTCTTTTTGGTTCAGAGACTTTTAATAACTGTTTCTATTTCTTTAGGAATTATAAGGTTGTTTAGATGGTTTATCTATTACTGATTTAACTTTGGTACCTGATATCTGTCTAGAAAATTGTTCATTTTATCCAGATTTTCCAGTTTGGTCGAATATAGGCTTTTGTAGTAGGATCTGATGATTTTTTTTCAAATTTCTCTCCATTTCATTTCTGACTTTGCTAATTTGGAAAGACTCTATGTACCCTCTAGTTAGTCTGTCTAAGGGTGTATCTCCCTTGTTGATTTTCTCCTAGAACCAGCTCCTGATTTTGTTGATTCTTTGTATAGTTCTTTTGTTTCTACTTTCTTGATTTCAGCCCTGAGTTTGTTTATTTCCTGCCATCTACTTTTCTTGGGTGTATTTGCTTCTTTTTGTTCTAGAGCTTTTAAGTTTGCAGCCAAGCTGCTAATGTATGTTCTCTCCTATTTCTTTTTGGAGGCACTCAGCCCTATGAATTTTCCTCTTAGCACTACTTTTATTGTGTCCCATAAGCTGGGGTATGTTGTGCCTTCATTTTCACTAAATTCTAAAATGTCGTTAATTTCTATATTTCTTCCTTGACCAAGTTATCATTGAGAAGAGCATTGTTTAACTTTCATCTATATGTGGGCTTTCTATTGTTTTTGTTGTTATTGAAGACCAGTCGTATTCAGTGGTGATCTTATCAGATGCATGGGATTATTTGAGTTTTTTTTTTCCAGTTGAGGCCTGTTTTGTGACTGATTATATGGTCAATTTTGGAGAAGGTAGCATGAGGGGCTGAGAAGAAAGTATATTCTTTGGTTTTAGGATCAAATTTTCCATAAATATCTGTTAAGTCCATTTGGTTTAAAACTTCTCTTAATTTTTCTATGTCTCTGTTAATTTCTGTTTCCATGATCTGTCCATTAATGAGAGTGGGGTATTGAAATCTCTTACTATTGTTGTGTGAGGTACAATGTGTCATTTGAACTTTAGTTAGGTTTCTTTCATGAACATTGGTGCCCTTTTATTTGGAGCATAGATATTTAGGATTCAGAGTTCATCATGGTAGACTTTCCTTTGATGAATATGAAGTGTCGTTCCTTATTTTTCTTGATGACTTTTGGTTGAAAGTCAATTATTTCAATATTACAATGGCTACTCCAGCTTGTTTTTTGGACCATTTGCTCAGAAACTTTTTTTCAGCCTTTTTCTCTGAGGTAGTGTTTGTCTTTGTCAGTGAGGTATATTTCCTGTATGCATCAAAATGCTGGGTCCTATTTACTTGTCCAGTCTGTTAGTCTATGTATTTTTTGTGGGGGAATAGAGATGATTGATGTTAAAAGACATTAAGGAATAATGATTTTTGGTTCCTTTCTTTTTGTTGTTTGAGCTGGAATTATGTTTGTGTGTCTCTCTTCCTCTGGTTTTGTTTCAAGGAGATTACTTTCCTACTTTTTCTAGGGTGGAGTTTCCTTCCTTGTGCTGGAGTTTTCCATCTATTATCTTTTGAAGGGCTGGATTTGTAGGAAAGATATTGTGTAAATTTTTTTTTCAGGGAATATCTTGGTTTCCCCATGTATGTTAATTGAGAGTTTTGCTGCATATAGTAGCCTGGGCTGGCATTTGTGTTCTCTTAGGGTCTGTATGACATCTGCCCAGGATCTTCTGGATTTCATAGTCTCTGGTGAGAAGTCTGGTGTAATTCTGATAGGTCTGCATTTTTATGTGACTTGACCTTTTTCCCATACTACTTTTAATATTCATTTTTGTTTTGTGCATTTGATGTTTTGACTATTATGTGACTTGAGGGGGGATTTCTTTTCTGGCCCAATCTATTTGGAGTTCTGTAGGCTTCTTGTACACTTATGGGCATCTCTTCCTTTAGCTTAGGGAAGTTTTCTTTTACAATTTTGTTGAAGATATTTACTGGCCTATTAAATTGGGAGTCTTCACTCTCGTCTATACACATTATCCATAGGTTTGAACTTCTCATTGTGTACTAGATTTCCTGGATGTTTTGGGCTAGGGGCTTTTTGTGTTTTACATTAACTTTGATGATTGTGTTGATATTTTCTATGGTACCTTTTGCCCCTGAGATTCTCTCTTCTATGTATTGTATTCTGTTGGTGATGCTTATCTCTTCCCTAGGTTTTCTATCTCCAGGGTTATCTCCCTTTGTGCTTTCTTTATTGTTTCTATTTTCATTTTTAAATCTTAGATTTTTTTTTAATTCCTTCACTTGTTTGATTGTTTTTCCTGTAATTCTTTAAGTGATTTTTGTGTTTCCTATTTAAGGGCTTCTAATTGTTTACTTGTGTTTTCCTGTACTTCTTTAAGGGAGTTCTTTATTCCTTTCTTAACGTCCTCCATCATCATCATAAAATGTGAATTTAAATCAAAATTTTGCTTTTTCAGTTTGTTTGGATATCCAGTGTTTGCTTTGGTTGGAGAACTTGGCTCTGATGAGGCCAAGTAGTCTTGGTTTCTGTTGGTTAGGTTCCTATCCTCGCCTCTTGCCATCAGGTTGTCTCTGGTGTTAGCTTGTCTTGTTGTCTCTGACAGTGGCTTGACTGTCCTCTAGGCCTTTGTGTCAGCACTCTTGTAGACCTGTTTTCTTTCAGCCAGATCTGGGAACAGAGAGTTCTTCTCTAAGGTGTGTAGGCACTCCTGGAGCCTGGCTTTCAGCTCTTGTTGCAGGCAGAAATCTGAAGGGTCCTGTTCCTGACTGCTCTTATATCCCTGTACCCAGAGGGCACAGGTGGCACTAAGTGATTTCCTCTTGGGTCAGGAATATGGGCAGAAAGTAGTTGTCTCCTCTGATTTCTCAGGATTATCTGCACTTCTGAGGGTCCAGCTCTCTTCCACATGGGATTTGGGTGCAAGGAGCTGTGGGACTGGTCGTGTCTTTATTATTTTTATTTTTATTTTTTTTATTAACTTGAGTATTTCTTATTTACATTTTGAGTGTTATTCCCTTTCCCGGTTTCCAGGCAAACATCCCCCTAACCCCTCCCACTCCCCTTCTACTTGGGCTTCCCCTCCCCACCCTCCCCCCAACAATCACTTTCACTGGGGGTTCAGTCTTAGCAGGTCCCGGGGCTTCCCCTTCCACTGGTGCTCTTACTAGGATATTCATTGCTACCTATGAGGTCAGAGTCCAGGGTCAGTCCATGTATAGTCTTTAGGTAGTGGCTTAGTCCCTGGAAGCTCTGGTTGCTTGGCATTGTTGTTCATATGGGGTCTCGAGCCCCTTCAAGCTCTTCCAGTTCTTTCTCTGATTCCTTCAACAGGGGTCCTGTTCTCAGTTCAGTGGTTTGCTGCTGGCATTCGCCTCTGTATTTGCTGTATTCTGGCTGTGTCTCTCAGGAGAGATCTATATCCGGCTCCTGTTTGCCTGCACTTCTTTGCTTCATCCATCTTGTCTAATTGGGTGGCTGTATATGTATGGGCCACATGTGGGGCAGGCTCTGAATGGGTGTTCCTTCTGTCTCTGTTTTAATCTTTGCCTCTCTATTCCCTGCCAAGGGTATTCTTGTTCCCCTTTTAAAGAAGGAGTGAAGCATTCACATTTTGATCATCCGTCTTGAGTTTCATGTGTTCTATGCATTTAGGGTAATTCAAGCATTTGGGCTAATAGCCACTTATCAATGAGTGCATACCATGTGTGTTTTTCTGTGATTGGGTTACCTCACTCAGGATGATATTTTCCAGTTCCAACCATTTGCTTATGAATTTCATAAAGTCATTGTTTTTGATAGCTGAGTAATATTGCATTATGTAGTTGTACCACATATTCTGTATCCATTCCTCTGTTGAAGGGCATCTGGGTTCTTTTCCAGCTTCTGGCTATTATAAATAAGGCTGCTATGAACATAGTGGAGCACGTTTTTTTTTATATGTTGGGGCATCTGTGGGTATATGCCCCAGAGAGGTATAGCTGGATCCTCAGGCAGTTCAATGTCCAATTTTCTGAGGAACCTCCAGACTGATTTCCAGAATGGTTGTACCAGTCTGCAATCCCACCAACAATGGAGGGGGAGTGTTCTCTTTATCCATATCCTCGATAGCATTTGCTGTCACCTGAGTTTTTGAACTTAGCCATTCTCACTGGTGTGAGGTGAAATCTCAGGGTCGTTTTGATTTGCATTTCCCTTAAAATGTTGAACATTTCTTTAGGTGTTTCTCAGCCATTTGGCATTCCTCGGCTGTGAATTCTTTGTTTAGTTCTGAACCCCATTTTTTAATAGGGTTATTTGTCTCCCTGCGGTCTAACTTCTTGAGTTCTTTGTATATTTTGGATATATCTGTTGTAGGATTGGTAAATATCTTTTCCCAATCTGTTGGTTGCCGTTTTGTCCTAACCACAGTGTCCTTTGCCTTACAGAAGCTTTGCAGTTTTATGAGATCCCATTTGTCGATTCTTTATCTTAGAGCATAAGCCATTGATGTTTTGTTCAGAAAATTTTTTCCAGTGCCCATGTGTTCCAGATGCTGCCCTAGTTTTTCTTCTATTAGTTTGAGTGTATCTGGTTTAATGTGGAGGTCCTTGATCCACTTGGACTTAAGCCTTGTACAGGGTGATAAGCCTGGATCGATCTGCATTCTTCTACATGTTGACCTCCAGTTGAACCAGCACCATTTGCTGAAAATGCTATCTTTTTTCCATTTGATGGTTTTGGCTCCTTTGTGTCTTTATTTTTTATTTTAGCTATTTCTTTTTTATGTTTCAAATTCTGTATATATTTCTATCATATTCATGATTTCCCATTTCCAAATTTTCTATGCTCTGCATGCTCTTCTATACCTATCCAATTTTCTATTTTTTCAAAGAACAGAATTCAGGTATGGAGAGATGCCTCACAGATTGAAAGCACTGACTGCTTTCCTAGAGGTCCTGAGATAATTCGCAGCAAAGACATGGTTGCTCACAACCATCTGTATTGGATTCAATGCCCTCCTCTGTTGTGTCTATATATAGTGAGAGTATACTTACATGCATAAAATAAATAAATCTTAAAAAAACCGACCCAAATCAAGAACAATTTTTAAAGACTAAACATTCTATATGTTATCTTGTACTTGAGAAGTATCAACTTATCTAAACTTATCTCTGGTCTTATATAAAATTTTCTGTCCGTCTACTAGTAGCTTACAACTATTATTTTGCTAAATGTCTGGCCTCACTCCCCTCACAATGCTAGAAATTTGTCTATCTATGAATTGAAATTTTTGTCTGTTACAATATCGATGATTTCTTATGTGCAGCTATACTGTTGTGTCTAGATGTCTCTTGTAGTTATCCCCATACTCTTTCTTCACCATTTCCTTTTATAATTTCTTTGTTTCTTGTTCCCCCCCCTCTGTGTCTCCTCTCTCTCTCCCTCTCTCTCTCTCTCTCTCTCTCTCTCTCTCTCTCTCTCTCTGTGTGTGTGTGTGTGTGTGTGTGTGTGTGTGTGTGTGTGTGAGATGTATGTTTTCATTAGGGTTGAGCTGTTTAAAACTTGCATAATATTAATAGGTCCTCCCCTAGGATCTAATATCTTATGTAGTCCGAAGTTTTGACAAAACGAAGTTTCATCTTTTGAAATTAAAAATATAAATGCAATCAGAATGTGATTGTTTGTCCTATGATTTTTATTCCCCTGTTATACAAATGGACATTTCTTTCCAGACAGCTATTATTTTTGTTTACAGTGGTCACAGCTGGAAATGATTGATGATTACTTTCCTAATAACTTGCATAGTAACTTGCAACACTATGAACCTGAGCCAGGAGGAATGAGGCATTCCGGTCTATACTAGCCTGATTTCAACATGGTAAATGACTCAAGTATGTAGTGTTTTATCAATAGTTTCTTACTATCAATTTCTGTAGGGTTACCCAGAGTAATGTTGATAACCTGTAGTGGTGTACGGTGTGTGTGTATGTGTGTGTGTGTGTGTGTGTGTGTGTGTGTGTGTGTGTGTGTGTGTGTGTGTAGAGGGGGGAGAGGGATTTCAAGACCTCACCAGGAAAGAAGTAACCAGGTGTTGGCATTGGGAAAATTATTTGTTAGTCTGTGTCTTCTATAGGTGTGTTGTTTTCCTGTCATAACATAATTCCATTTTTTCTTTTTAACATACATGATAAATCAAAGTGTTGACCATGTATACAGATTTTCTAGTCAGTATGTACATATTTTACTCATAATAGTGGTAATCAAGGTATACTTGATATTCCTAGTATGATGTTGAAAAAGATAGACATTAAATATCACAATTATGCAATAGACCCTCAGTGAACTACCAATTTCAATTGGAGAAGGAATAATGAAGGGTTCTTAAAAAGCTTCCTACAACAAAATTAATTAAATTTATGGACTTCTGAACTAAAAGAATTGAGAAGAGATTTACATCTCTGGTGAGGAGTTTGGAGATAAGTGAAAAGTGTGTATAAAATTTCTTCAGAAGAAATAAATGTAAGAATTTTCTCCAGGGATAAGTATTGTTAGACATGAAAGGGAATGCAATATTCTTTAGAAATCTAGTTGTTTAGCATAGCATAAACAAAGAACATTGGCTTTGCTAAGAAATCTATAGGGATAACTGAGAAATATAGCATTGCAGGTGAATAGGTATGCACATGTACAAGCACACACACACATTTGTATGCAAATGTAAATGGACATAAATTATGCAAATAGTTTACCTCTGGAAGCAGAATCATTGGAGGTAGATGGAGTTGGGGGTGACTGATACGGATACTAATTAGGGAAGTGATTGGATTTTCTTATTTGTGAGTTTATATTTCTGATAAAACCTTACCAATTAATGGGCAAAACACATCTAGGGTGTCAATCACTTATGCTGACCTCACATTACAAACTGTTCTCTTTAGCATGTATTGAGTAATTAGCCAAATCTAGCACATACCAGTCAATGTCCTAAGTGCTTACATATGGACAAATCAGTAAAATTCAATTTTTATAGATGTAATTCATGGATCATCACCCAAGCCCCTATATTGTTCTTCTGTGTAACCAGTAGTGTTAGAATTAGAGCAATCTACAGAATTTAAATATAAAAAGTATGATATGCGTGAATAGGTAAGGAGATAAATAACAAAATATATCCTCTTAAAAGCCATACAAAAATTTAAATGACATAAATACCTTGAAGTAAAAGTAGAATTTTGATACTACTTTGAATTTGGCAATGGACAAATTTATGGCAATTCCTATTAACTCTCAAGGGAATTTGAATATAAACAGTAATTTGGAAAGTTCAAATAAGATTTGAAGGTTTTTTTTTCATTTTAATCTACTTTACAATGCTACAATGAGCAAAAGGACATATATACAAAGAAGATAGAAACAATATTATGGATATCCGTGTTACAATGTCAGTCTTCCAAAAGACTGATAAGATTTTTAATCTTACAGACCTTTTGCTTATATAGTATGATTTACTATTTGTATTTATGGATATTTTGTAAATGTACAGGTGTGTGTCTCTATATCTGTATGTGTTCTTATTGCTTTTCTCTAGACTTCCCAAGGCCCATCTTTTTAAATTTTCTGGGTTTTGTTTTTGTTTTATTGGTTAGTTTGTTCTGTATTTCTCATAATTTTTTTATTACCACTACCACTATCACCACCACCATAACACCATCAACACCATGAACAAAATCATCATTATTATTTTAGATGTCTGCTTACTTTCTTATACAATATATCTTTATTAAAGCATCTTCTCTCTATTTTGCCCATTTCTTCCTACTTCCCATCTTATCCAGATCCACTCCCATTCTGTCTATCCTTAGAAAATAAACAGACTTCTAAGGTATAATTATACATCATGACAAAATTAAATATAGCAAGGTAAAACAAAAACTATGCTATTGGATTTGCATACTAACTATTGCATTTACAAACTGAAGGGTAAAGAGCCAAAGAGAAAAGCACAAGCATCCGAGTGCTATTTGTTCATGCACTCAGTAATCCCATAAAATCACTAAATTGGAAACCATGATCTATACAAAACAGACTTTGGGCAGACCCATGCAGGCCCTATGCACGCCACTTTAGTCTTTTTGACTTTATATGAGCTATGGTCATGTTGATTAAGAAGGATCATTTCTCCTGCTGTCTGCTGACACTTTTGTCCTTATTCTGCCTCTACTTCATGAGAATTCCCTGAGGCCTGGGCGGAGGGATTTGATGGAGACATCCCATTTAGGGCTGAGTGTTCCAAATTCTCTCACTCTCAGAACAGTATCTGGCTCTGGGTGTCTATATTTGCTCATATCTGTTGTAGGAGAATGCTTCTCTGTAAATGACACTGATTCAAGAGTATAACAGAATGTCATTAGGAATAAGTGTCTTGCTATATATATTTTTAATACTTTTATTTTTCTTGGACATTTACATTTCAAATGTTATCCCCTTTCCCCCATCTCCCATACCCCTTAGCCCCTTCCCCTGCTTCTATGACGATGCTCCCATTCCCACTCATTCCTTCTTTCCTACTCCAACCTCAACTCCCTGACATTAACCTACATTGTGGAAACAAGCCTTCACAGGACCCAGAGCTTTTCCTCCCATTGATCACAATGCCATCCTCTGCCACATATGTGGCTGTAGGCGTGGGTCCCTCCATGTATACTCAATGGTTGGTGGTTTAGCCTCTGGGAGCTCTGGTGGGGTTTGGTTGGTTGATACTGTTGTTCTTCCTATGGAGTAGACACTAGGATTTGATTTTACTCTAGATCTCTCAGTTATTCTCTAGCCCTTAATCACTAAAGGGTAATATGGAAGCCTAATACAGTAGACAATCACTAAAATTCATACATATATGGAGGCAATGTAGAAGAAATATCCAAATAATGGAGGGGATTTTGCCTTAAATTGCCATTTTTTTCACCAAATTAACCTTTGCTGTACTGTACCTGGCCTAAACACATAATGGGCCTGTTGGCCAAAAGGTTCCAGGAGAATCCCCAAACAACTCAGGCCATCATCAAGACAAAACAACAGCAAGGCTCTGTTGTGAAGACAGCAGCTACACAACTCATTAAATAGGAAGATGTTGTGCTAGTACCGTCACTGTTCATTTAATCCTAAATTCTATTATCTCTGGTACAGGAAGATACTCAGCCCACTACTAAAACAGCAGTGTAAACACCCTTTGATTGACAATGATTTTCTTCCTTCAAAATATGCTAGGACAATAGTGGTACAGATTTCATGGAAATAACCAATAATTATATGGTTCAAATTAATTCTCCCACTCCATGAGATGGTACCCATACCTGACACTGCTTCAGTTAATTTCTTGAGCATGTAAATAGCCCTGTTATTCAATAGCAAGAAATCAAATAACTATTTTTAATTATGTACAAAGGATTTGACAAAGAATTTCACCTGATTTGATCTACAAATGGCCAAGAAGGCTCATATAAAAAAAAAGTAAACAGTTCTATATATTTAAAACTACAATGTGATATTACCTCAACTGTCTGGACATATATGGAAAATAAGATAAATCAAGGAAAAAGAAGTAGCGTTGAGATTGTGAAGAAATTGGTACTATGGTACATCTTTATGGAAGATGTACAATGGTATATCTAGCAGGGGAAAATTAACCAAGAAGTATAAACAACTGAAATATGTATCCATGTGTCAACAGAAAAATAAGTACCTACATACAATAAATATCATTTGGCCTCCAAAATTACATGATATACTATAACATAAACTGAAAATAATATAGAATATTATAGTGCTGAAATAAACTTAAACACATAACTAATGTCAAATTCAACCAATAGGAAGTAGTTAAATAAAAGAAGTAATTAAAAATAAAGTATTAAAATTCATACCTACATTAATTAATACAATTATATGGTCCATAAATTTGAAAAACAGCAAGGAGAGGCATATTCAAGGATTTAGATTGATGAAAAAGAAGGGAGAAATTTTGTAATTATAATCTCAAAAAAGAAAAGAAATAATAATTTATTAAGTTAGTGAGTTTTATTCACTATAATAAAATTAAGTAAGGCAAGAAACTCTATCGCCTCAAAAATGATCATTTTGTATTTTTTCATGGGTTTATATCACTGAATAAGTTATTCCTGTATGAAGATGAGCTTGAGGCTGTCTTCTATGGAGTATGCTTATTTTATTTAAGGAAAACACTGTCTTCTGTGAAGCCATTTGGTCACATGGTATTTTACAGCAAAATGTCCATGCTATGAGTTCATATACAACCCAATGTTAATGATTTTTGTTTTTGTATTCTAGCAGTTTAATGGGGGAGATGAATTGAAATAGCTGAACCTGTACCTTGGCTTAGAAAAATGAAAAGTGGTTTCTGAGCTTCTGAAGACAGAATCCTAAAAGGACAAAATAAATTTTCTGAGAACTTGTCCTATTGAATCCATAGTAAAAAGAAGAAATTTCCTGAGAGAACTGTTGTAGAATCATTACCATCTTCTCTCCTTGAATGTTATGTTGGTAGCTCAAAATATTCAAAAACACAGATTTGGATCATTGTATTCTCCTTCTGTCTCACGCATGGAGATAGAAAATAAATATTTATTTTATACATGAATGCATGAGTTATTAGTTTATTTAATATGCTGAAGAACCCTTATTCTGAAAGAACACAGAATTTGAATTCAGTCAATATATTAGTCTGGTATTTTTAATGATCCAGCCGGGGAGGTTGTTTGAATTTTGGCAAATCACAACACCCAAATGAAACAGATATCATCTATAAAATACGAATGTTGTTACTGAAAGAAAGCAGCAACAATTTCAACCCAGTGATCAAACTAGAATATCCATTTTATGCATTTATTAGCCATGTTTTAGTGTAAAATATAACGTGATATTGATTTGAGAATCCATTGCATGCCCAGATCTATGCTTACTGTTATGAATGCTATAAAAACAAAGCATGATCTTGTGTCATTCATTCACAAACCAGTATGCTAATCAATCTAATTTTGAAAGAGTGCCTTTTGTTCCCTTTAAAAATAGGATTACTGAGAGGATTTGAGATGGATAATTAGATATTAAACAACAAACTCTAGGGTTAGGCTGACTGACTAGTTCAAATGACTGTCTTCTAGGATCTCGGTGAATTCATTTTGCTTAAATAAGTAGAGCTGTGAATTGTCATAGGCCTTTAAATGACAGTGCTCAGAATGCCTACTAATTGTGGTGATTTATTGTTCTACCAACAGATCAGTTTTTCTTAAGTTACAGGTTTTACATTTTATAAAAGGTAGAATAACAAAAACCTGGGCATTACAATTGGTATGCTGCATTCTCTGGAGATTATTAAAGTGTGTGAGGATTAATACCACTTGAACCAAGAGTTCTGAAGAATCATCTTAGCTAGGGAAGAAAAGGAGGTGCAAAAAGTTTGATAATAGCATGTCACTTAAGTTCTTATTGATAATATCCTTCAATGATAAGAGTCCATAAATTTTACAGGTCTTTGAGACTATTTGGAAGTCTCAGTACTCCAGTATCTATAAGTTCTCAAATACTAAGGCAAAATGTAACAAAAAATTAAATATTAATCATGTAGATAAAACATATCTATATTTATATAAATAAATAAAAAAGAAAAGTAGTACCATTCTAGTTTATAAAAGGATAAAAGGCATGAAGAGATAATTAAAACAGAATGAGTCCAATTTCTTTTCTCTATTTCTTAAATTTCTATAAAGGGATTAACTTGCTAAATCATCTGATTTTATTTATTTTTGTAATATAGCATTTACTACAGGATTATATGTGTAACTTCATTCTTTTACTTACAATTAAAACTTTCCCCAGAAAGTTAATTATAATAGCTACAAATTTTGAGATTTTAATACATTGGGAAATTTGTCATAGTGTTGACATGTAGTAGTATCAATTTGCCTCAGAGAATTGAATCAGCTATTCATTTACATTTTCCTTCTGACCATTTAGTATTTCCTGACACAGACTTTATGACCAAAGAGATAAAATCAGACACCAGTTCTGTATCTTGGCTAGAAGTCCCCCCCTTTAAAAAATTTTCTTCTTAATTATAGTGTATCCTGACTGCAGATTCCATTCCATTTGCAACAGTCTCTCCTCCATACGTCCCCTTTCCTCCAGATCAGACCCATTATGCCTCCCCTCAAAAAAAGAGTAGGCATCCCAGGGATACCAACCAAACACCACATAATGAGCTACAGTAAGACCAGACACATGCAATCCCATCAAGGCTCATCAAGCCAACCCAATAAGAATAAAAGGGTCCCAAGAGCAGGCAATAGAGTCAGGGACACCCTCTGATCCCACTATTAGGATTCCCATGAGAATACTAAGATACTCAGCCTTAACATATATGTAGAGGACCAAGGTCAGACCCCTACAGGCTTCCTGATTTCTGTGAGTTCCCATAAATCCTGATCAGTTTATTCTGTGGACTATGTTCTCATGGTATCATTGACCTGTCTGGTTCCTCTAATCCTTCTTTCTCCTCCTCGGTGGGATTCCTGAAGCTCCCCCTAATGTTTATCTGTGGCATTCTGCATCTGTGCACATCAGTTATTAGTCTCTTGATGAGGATTTAGCTAGGCTCCAGTTCCAGAACATCCCATAGTCATGACTAAATGTAGGTTGAAGTCAGTGTCTCAGTCCCACTATTTAAGGACTTGTCTGTTTACTGAAGAGGGCTAGTTTAGGCTCCGTGTTCCCAGTTGCTAGGAGTTGTTGTTAAGGTTACTCTCTAGATTCTATGGCATTTCCATTGTAGGGTTTCTCCCTTGCCCCTGAAGTACTTCCAAATTCCAGTTGTTTCTCACCATATTTTCTCCTTTACCCCCTCCCACCCACCTGAACCCTCTGCTTCCCAAGCCCACCAACCTCTAGTCCACTCAAAAAAAATCTATTCTATTTCCCCTTCCTAGAGAGACTCATGTTTCCTGCCCATACCAGCCACCACTAAAGCCCTTCTTGTCACTTAGCTTCTCTGAGACAGTGGAAAATAGCAAATTGTCTTTTAATTATTTACGTATTTATGTATTTATTTATTATTTTTATTTTTTACAGCTAGGATCTGATTTTAAATTACAAACCAAACAAAAACAAACAAACAAGCAAGCAACAACAACAGAAACAAAAACAAACAAAAACCAAAAAGTCGTGAGCTTCAGGGCTTCTTCACTTCACTATTTCTAATAATTTATTGATTGTGGGACTTTTAGCACTGACTGAACAAATCCTTGAGCACTTTGAACATTTTAACTTCCTTTGTAACTCTCCTACTGCCCAACTTGATGAATCATAATCATCCTGATACTCCGTATATCCTGAAGTATAGATGACCATGTTTTATCCATCGATTCAATTAAGTTAGATAATTATAAGAAAAAAATCAAGTAACCCATACAAAAATTTAAGTATGCCCTAATAACATAGAAATTTTTGATAGTTAGGGTTTTTTATTTATTATTACCATACTTTGTCATTGATACTTTATGGATTTAACATTATGTGCCCCTATCCCACTCATTTCCCAATCCTTCCATATTTAATCTAAACCCTCTAATTCGCCCAAAAATAGCAGAAAAAGAAGTAAAATAAATAAATCAAATCATGGAAAGCTGTAGTGTATTGCAATATGTTCCAGAGTATAAACTTGTGTAATCATATCTTTTTTATTGTTTGTTTTGGATTTATTTTTACATTTAAAATGTTTTTCTGGTTCCCGGTTTCCTATCCATAAGCCTCCTAATCCATCCCTCATCCCCTTACTTCTATGAGGGTGTTCCCCCTTCCTAACCACTCCCCCTTCCTGCCTTCCCACTCTGACATTTCCTTATACTGGGGGGGAGGGGCCATCCTTGGCAAGACCAAGGGCCTCTCTTCCCCTCGGTGCCCAACAAGGCCATCCTCTGCTACATATGCAGCTGGATCCATGGGTCTGTCCATGGGTGGAACTCTTTGGTTATTGGTTTAGTCCCTGGGAGCTCTGGTTGGTTGGCATTGTTGTTCTTATGGGGTTGCAAGCCCCTGCAGCTCCTTCAATTCTTTCTTTAACTCCTCCAATGGGGACCCGCTTCTCAGTTCAATGGTTGGCTGCAAGCATTTGCCTCAGTATCTGGCAGAGCCTCTCAGGTGATGGCTATAACAGGCTCCTGTCAGCATACATTTCTTGGCATCAGAAATATTTTCTGGGTTTGGTGGCTGTATATTGCTTTGTGTGTGCATGTGCGTGTGTGTGTGTGTGTGTGTGTGTGTGTGTGTGTGTGTGTGTGTGTGTGTGTGTGTATGTATATATGATGCTGATCCCTGGCGGGGGCAGGCCCTAATGGCCATTCCTTCAGTCCCAATCTGTGGGTTGCTATTTTGTCCTATTGACAATGTCCTTTGCCTTACCGAAATCTCAATTACATGAGGTTCCATTTGTTGATTGTTTATCTTAGAGAATAAGTCATTGGTGTTCTGTTCAGGAAATTTTCCCCTATGCCTATGGATTCCCTCTTCCCTGTTTGCTCTTCTATTAATTTCATTGTATCTGATTTTATGTGGAGGTCCTTGATCCATTTGTATTTGAGCTTTGTATAAGGAGATAAAATGGATCAATTTGCATTCTTCCACATGCTGACCTCCAGTTGAACTAGCACCATTTGTTGAAAATGCTATTTTTTTTCTACTGGATGGTTTTAGCTCCTTTGCCAAAGATCAAGTGATCATAGCTGTGTGGGTTCATTTCTGGGTCTTCAATGCTATTTTATTGATGTACCTGCCTGTCTTCATACCAATACCATACAGTTCTTATCACTATTGCTCTGTAATACTGCTTGAGGTCAGGGATGGTAAGTTGTTTTTTTGTTGTTGTTGTTGAGGATAGTTTTCCGTATTCTGAGTTTTCTGTTATTGCAAAGGAATTTGCAAATTGCTCTAACTCTATGAAGAAGAATTGAGTTGGAATTTTGATGGGGATTGCATTGAATCTGTAGATTGCTTTTAGCAAAATGGCCATTCTTATTATATTGATTCTGCCCATCCATGAGTATGGGAGGTCTTTCCATCTTCTGAGATCTTCTTCAATTTCTTTCTTCAGAGACTTGAAATTCTTGTCATACATATCTTTCACTTGCTTGGGTAAAGTCACACCAAGATATTTTATATTATTTTGGACTATTGTGAATGGTGTCATTTCCTTAATTTCTTTCTCCAGCCTGTTTAACCTTTGAGTAGAGGAAGGCTAATGATTTGAGTTAATTTTATACCCAGCCACTTTGCTAAATTTGTTTATCAGGCTTAGTAGGTCTCTGGTTGAACTTTTGGTATCATTAATTATAGAATCATATCATATGCAAATAGTGATATTTTGACTTCTCACTTTCCAATTTGTGTCCCTTTGACCTCCTTTCATTGACTGATTGCTCTGGCTAGGACTTCAAGAACTATATTGAATAAGTAGAGAGAGAATGGGCAGCCTTACTAGTCGCTGATTTTAGTGGAATTGCTTCAAATTCTTCTCCATTTAGTTTAATGTTGGCTACTGGTTTGCTGTATATTGCTTTCACTATGGTTAGCAATGGGCCTTGAATTCCTGAACTTTCCAAGGCTTTTATCATGAAGGGGTGTTGAATTTTGTCCAATACTTTCTCAGCATCCAATAAAACACATCTGAACTTGGAAATTTTCATTGCAATGAGTTATTGGTCTAGTTTGAGGCTTTTGTATTCTGCTACTCTATGAATACTAGACTTTACCAGAGAATTGTCTTGAATATCCTGCTGTTTCCCTGAATTCTTGGGGTCCTGTTTCTTTAGTTCTATAATAATGCCTCCTTCACATGTTCCAACAGCTGATAAATAGAGCATATATTGGTGTGGGGCAGCTCAAAGTCCAAGTCTATTCCTCGATGTTATCTGAGTTGGATAAGTCATCAGCTCTCCAGCACCCAAACCACTTGGGCCACTCTTCTGCTCTTCCCAGGCAAGGGGCTGGGGCATCTATGCTCAGTCTATATCAACCCTGTTGCCACACCTGTTGAGTGGTGGTTAGTGGGTGGGTAATATTCATATACCAACCTGGACTCAGATAGCACCCCGAGACCTAGGAGGGACACTTAGTCTTTGGTGTTATTATGTCTTTGTAAATCATTCTATCTACTACAAAGTATAAATCTGTAATAAAATCTAGAACCCAATCATAAGAAAACAGCAGGCATCAAAATGAGTGATAATACAGATATGAGAATAACAACTTAGTTTATAACTCTTGCCAAAAGCTAGATCTTTTTTGATTAATTTGAAGAAACTTTAACACACCATTGTTTACTTCTCAATAGAGGGGAAATATGTTAAGCATTCTGCTTAGCTTATGAAGCAAGTAAATGCCACCGCCAGTAGTAAAATCCACATTGTCTCTCACTCAATTCATTGCTTTTAACCACTAAAGTATAAAGGGCCTTATTACATGTTATTCTCTATTAATATTCTGAGACCAGTAAATTCAAACTTAAATAACTGCATACACTGAACATGATTTCATGTAATTGTCTCTTCATGATGTACACAAATTACAAAATAATAATATATATTTATCTAGTGTTGTGTGATATTACAGGAACTGAGAGTCCTGTTATTGACTAGGCCTACATAAAAACATTAAAACTTGATTAATCAGTACAGAGGCTGTTAAATTCACATGAAATGGGACAGTTAAAATGATGTTGTGCATATTTGTAGGCTTCAGATATATACTTGTGAAATGAGTAGATTTTCAATTAATCTTGGAGATTCAAGTTATTGTTTTTAATCTTGTGATATAGGCTGTTAAATAAAACATTGCACATGTTTAATAAAGTAACTCCAAAGACACAGTTGTTATAGGAGTTGTGCCTAAAATGGTATATAAAGAGGAAATAGTTGTATTTCTCAGAATACATGAAAGATGGCAAGGATTTTGGGTGTTAAAGGATAGCCTGAGCTAAATAGTAAGACTCCATCAACAATAAAACATAAAATTATTTATATGACACAGTAGAAACATATTCTTGAAGAAAAATAGGTAGGTGTTAATTGGGTAAAGAATATAAAGATATCAGAATATACAAAGGTCAGGAGGAAAGCATGGTATACTCAAAGGATCATAAGAAAGTCACTGTGACTGAAAAAGAAAGCAAGATGGCAAAAGGTCTGAAATAAACATCTAAAGATTGGAATAAGAATGGTCCGGGCCCTGAATATCATATCATGGAGTTATATTTTTATCCAGAAGACAATGGAAACAGTAAAACTGTAGGGAGTGAAATGGCATGTTATCATTTGTCTTCTAGGAAAATACTCCTATGTTGCAAGGGTCACCAGTGAGGAAAAAGACAGAGAAGTACTGCAGTGCTTTGAGTCTTAGGTTAATAAAAAGAAGTTTTTAAAGCCTACTTCAATTTTGAAGAATAATGAGATGTGAAATACATTAAAAACAGATAATACTATTCAACTAGAGCTGTGATTTTTACATGGCATTTATAAAAAGGTGCCAGTATCTTATGTAAGCAATAACTTAATGAGTTCCATCCAAGAATTTAAGTGAATGCATATAATATTATGATCTGCAGGACATATCCAATTTAAAAGTACTGCCAGCTAAATACTAGAGGAAGATATGTTCTGCCCTTATTCAATTTCTTTATGTGTCATTTTTTTACAATCCAGTGGAATTAAAAGCAAAAAAGGTAAATATTGTTTACAGAAAATTGAGTATGGCCAGAAAAGGTGTTGAGATTATTTTTATTCTTTTGTAATTTTATTATTTTATTCAACAACCTTTAAGAATTGTGCCATAAAAATCAGTATTCTACACCAGTCACTTCACTACATCTTGAGCAGTGAAACCTTAAACCTTAAAAAGCTGCCTTCTACAGGTTCTCCCGGGACTTCATTACTGGAATGATGCAATCATTCAGCTGATCCTTTAGGGCCTCAGAGTGATGGAGAAAAAATACCCAACTTGCCTGCTGTGTCCTTTAGCTGCCACTGATAGACTGGCACGACGTAATACTCCAGGTAGAATAACTGCCCTATAACCATGGAGATCCAACACTACAACATTAACATTTCAGGATTTGCCAGTTAACACACACACACACACACACACACACACACACACACACACATTTCTTTTTATTTTATATTTATTTATTAATTCATTTACACCCCAAATCCTGACCCTCAGAGTTCCTCCTCCCCTCCCCTTCTTCTCTGAGTAGGTAGGGACACCCCGTGGATAGCCTCCTAGCCTGGCATATAAAGCTTTTGCAAGATTAGGCTCATTTTTCCCCTGAGGCCTGACAAAGCATCCTTGTTGGCAAACAAATATCACAGTTAAGCTACAGCTTTAGCTCCTATTGTTGAGAGACCCAATTGGAGACTGACTTGTACTTCTGCTACATAAGTGCCTGGGGTTTCCTTCAGCTTGTGTGTGCTCCTTGGTTGGTGGTTCAGTTTCTGAGAGCACCCTGGTTATTGAACACTGTTGGTCTTCCTATTGGGTTCCCATTTCCTTCAGGGCATTCAGTCCTTCTCAAAACTCTTCCACAAGAGTCCCTGGCCTCCTTCCAATGTTTGGGTTTGGGTTTCTGCATCTGTTTCACTCAGTGGCTGGGTAGAGCCTTTCAGAAGACAACCATGCCAGGCTCCTGTCTGCAAGCATAACAAAGTATCACTAATAGTGTCAGGGATTGGTGCTTTCTTGTGTGATGGGTCTCAGTTTGGACTGTTTTTTGATTGGCTGTACCTCAGCCTCTGCTCTATCTTTGTCCATGAATATTTTTAGACAGGACAAATTTTGGGTCAAACATTTTGTGGGTGGGTTTCCTCAATGGGGGGTTCTGTTTGGCTACATGAGGTGGCATCTTCAGGTTCCATCCATGTGTCCACTGTTAGGCATCCCAGCTAAGGTCACTGACATCTAGTCCTGGGAGCCTCTCCAATACCATGCCTCTAAGACTTCCTAAAGATTCCACCCGCCACATCCCTGGCAGCTGCAGATTTATATTCATTATCCTGGCTTTCTGGGACTTTTTCCTGTCTCTCCCTACACCTGAATCTGTGCCTCTATTCTCCTTTCCTCTCTTACAGCCCACTTCCCTGCTTACCTTTGCAGCCTATGGCTATTTTGTTCCCCCTTCTAAGTGGAGGCATTACAATCCTAGACCTCAAGCTGTACTATAGACTAATAGTGACAAAAGCTTGCATGATATTGGTACAGAAAAAGACAGGTTGGACAATGGAATAGAATCAAAGACCCAGATATAAACCTACAAACCTATGGACACTTGACTTTTGATAAAGAAGCCAAAACCATATAATGGAAAAAGAGAGCATCTTTTACAAATGGTACTGGTTGACTTTTACAAATGGTACTGGTTGAATTGGATGTCTGCATGTAGAAGAATGCAAAATAGATAAATATTTATCACCTTGAAGAAGACTCAAGTCCAAGTATATCAGGGACCTCAGCCTAAAACTGGATAAACTAAATCTCATAGAAAACAAACTGGGAAATGCCCTTGAACTCTTCAGTATAGGAGACAAGTTCCTGAACAGAACATGAATGGTAAAACCTCTATGATCAAGAGATGATAAGTGAGACCTCATGAAACTGAAAATCATCTGTAAGACAAAGGGCATTGTTAATAGGGGAAAACAGCCTAACAATTCAAAAAAGATCTTCAACAACACTACATCTGACAGAGGACTAATATCCAAAATATATAAAGAAATCAAGAAGTTACACTCCAACAAACCAAATGACTCAATTAAAAAAATGCAGTACAGCTAAGTAGAGAATTTTCACCACAGTAATCGTGAATGGCCAAGAGGCACTTAAAAAAGTGTTCAACATCTTTTGTCATCAGGGAAATGCAAATCAAAACAACACTGATTTCACTTTACACAAATCAGAAAAGCTAGGATCAAAAACTCAAAATGATAGCAAATGCTGGTAAGGATGTAGAGAAAGGTGAACGTTGCTGGTGGAATTGCAAACTTGTACAATCACTCCAGAAACCAATCTGTACTGAGGATTCTCAGAAAATTGGAAACCATTCTACCAGCAGATCTAGCTATACCATTCCTGGGCATATTCCCAAAAGATGCTCCACCATACCACAAGGATACGTGCTTCATTATATTTATAGCAGCTTCATTCATAGGAGACAAAAACTAGAAGCAACCCAAATGTCCCTCACCTGAAGAACTGATATAGAAAATGTGGTTCATTTTCACATTGGAATATTATTTAGCTACTAAAAACAAGGGAATTATGAATTCTGCAGGCAAATGGATGGAACTAGAAAATCTATCCTGACTAAGGTAACCCAGAGTCCAAAGCACATGCATAGTATATACTCACTGATAAGTGGATATTAGCCATAAAATGTAGAACAACCATGATACTTTCCATATACTTAAGGAAGTTAAACAAGAAGGAAGGTTCAAGAAATGATGTGTTAAAAGACTATTTAATGTGTGGCACTGGACACTTTCAGTTTCCTTCTCTCCTCCTCCTCCTCCTCCTCCTCCTCCTCCTCCTCCTCCTCCTCCTCCTTCTCCTCCTCTTCCTTCTAATTATCTTTAATAGATTTTTTATAGCGCAGTGTTTACCCCTCTCCCAGTCTGCCCTCCCACAGTTCCTCATCTTATTCTTCCTCCTCTGTCTCCAAGAGGATGTCTCCACCCCATCCAATCTCACCCTGCCAGGTATCCCCATTCACTAGGACCTCAAGTCTCCAGTCTCAAGGGTTAGGTGTATCTTCTTTCAGTGAGGCCAGACCTGGGATTTCTCTGCTTTATTTGTGGCTGGGAGCTCAGACCACCTAGTGTATTCTGCCTGGTTGATGTCTCAGTGTCTAAGAGATCTCAGGGGTTCAGGTGAGTTGAGACTTCTGGTCTTCATATGAGGTCACCCTCCTTCGCATCTTCTTTCAGCCTTTCCCTAATTCAACCACTGGGTTCCCAACTTCAGTCCATTGGTTGGATGTAAGTATCTGCATCTGTCTCAGTCAGTTGTTTGTTGGGCCTCTAGGAGGGCAGCCATGCTAGGCTCCTGTATGTAAACACAGAATAGCAACAGTAATAGTGTCAGGCCTTGATGCCTCTCCTTGAGATGGATCCTAAGTTGAGACAGTCACTGGACATCCTTTCCCTTAGTCTCTTCTCCACTTTTGTCCGGGCAGTTCTTTTAGACAGGAACAATCCTGGGTCAGTTTTTGACCCAGATGGAGAATGGCAACCCCGTCCCTCCACTTGATGCCTACTGGAGGTGGTTTCTACAAGTTCCCTTTCCTCACTATTGAACATTTCATCTAAGGTCCCTCCCTTTGATTCCTGAAAGTCTCTCCCGTTCCAGATCTCTGGTGCATTTTAGAGTCCCCCTACCTCCTACCACCTGAGGTAGCCTGTTTCCATTCATTCTGCTAACCCTCAGTGTTTCACTCCTGTTCCTTCCCAACACCTAATCATAATCCCGTTTTCCTCTCCACCTTCCCTCTTCCATGCATGTTCCTCCCTTTCTCTGCCCCCTGCCCACCCCCATTACTTTCTTCCCCCTCCCAAGTAGAATTGAGGCATCCTTACTTTGGCCTTTTGACTTGTTAACCTTCTTGAGTTCTGTGGATTGTATCCTGGGTATTTGTAGCTTTTTGACTCTTATCTACTTATTAGTGAGTACATAGCATGCATTTGCTTTTGGGTCTGAGTTACCTTACTCAGGATATTTTTTTAGGTCCATTGAATTGCAGGCGAACCTCATGATGACCTCATTCTTAATAGCTGACTAATATTCCATTGTATAATGAACAACGTTTTCTGTATCCATTCTTCTCTTGTGGTACAGCAGTTTTCTTCTTAAAGGTCCTCAATAATAGTAATAATTTAGATAAAACTAATTATTATGCATGTAATTTCTCTCTGAGCAAAACTATCGTTTTGTGTAAAATTACTCCTAGTCTGCTAACCATGTATGAGACCAAAATGTTTTACTATAATGATTTCTTATTTGCATAATGACAACTGTGAGCAAAACAATTGAGATTATGTATTTCCCCAATGCTTTCCAACATGAAGTAAACTGAAATAGACATTAAAACAGTCAATCTTTGCTTTTCAGCATTATTGAGAAGGAATTGACTGTTTATATTAAAATTTTGTTTGTTGAAAAGTTTATTCTGTGGTGAGTATGAATCCCATTAAGACATATTGCTCAAAGGCTGTGGCAGAAAAAGCACAGCTTGAATGTAAACTATGGGAAGTCTGAGTTGTCTGAGTAGTGATTACATCTTTTCTAAAAAAATATTATATTTTCATAACCAATATAATTACACAATTAATGTACTGGTAATATAGAAATAATCTGATTATTATTAGGGGAAATAAAAATAATCAAATAAATAAATAACAAGCTAAATCATAAGTTACCTGAAATAATTCTTGTGTTTTTCCATGTAGTTAAAAAGAAACTACAGGGGACCTATTAGGTGTAGCTGGAGTGAGTTTAATAAATGCATTTTAAAAATACTTTTCATTTTCTGTTTTGTATATTCTGATTTAAGATTTACTACTTTCATATAAATTGATGTGGAGTAGTGGGATCTGTTTGGTATGAGAACAGAGAAGCAAGGTAATAGTTATATTTTCTGCCTTTTGACACTATGTGACCATAGCCATATATGAATTAATTATAATTTTAGATACAACATCTAAAGCATGTTTCTGGAAATTGCAAAGCAACATTAGTTCTGTCCTCTGCAATAAATTGACTTAGCCTTGTGGGATGATCTTGTATCACTTCTCTAAACTTGTGTTCATTATAGGTGAGGCTTTCCAAATTTGTTTCTATCTAGGGATTCTTCTTTATATTGAAAGAAGACCTTATTCAAGTCACCTCTAACACCTTGAAACTTTTTTCATTTAATACAACTATTGGACATAAGTAGAGATGAAAATGGTGATAAGAATGTAAATTTTTCTGGGACACTTTTTTTTTTTAATGTGACTGCTCAGGAAAAGGCACTTGTATATGGATGGCCATCCCTGATGCAATCTTTGCTACATTTGCTAGACACTGAGAAATGTTCATTTTTAGTGTTCTCTCTATGTGGGATAATAAGGTGGCACTTGTTATAGACAAAGAAATTTAAACTACATAAATACCTGAAATATGCCTACTTTCAGAATCAGTTTGTTTGGTTCATTGTAGAACTTGCAGCCTGTGGTGTAGATCATTTGTGGTCCTCTATTAAATGAAATTATGAATTAACCTACACAGGACCATAAATAGTATATTTATGTGACAAGTAATCAGATAGCACTTAAAGATTATTATAAGCCTTGTTGAATTATTTTTAAGGGAGCAAATTAAGTACTTTTGTGAGTCTCACATTCCCAATAATTAAAAATGTAAAGATATATTGATTAATGTCTAAAATCATCATTTCTCATTGAATTGTTCATAATTAAGATCTTTGTGAAAAGTCTAATACAGCAGTAATAGAATTCTTAAATTTAGATATTTTATTGTCATAATAACAATAGACACTTACATAATTTTTAATGTATCAAGGTGTCTTTTAAGAAAATTAATGTGTATCTTCCAATTAGTTACAAAATGGTTTTAATTTAGAATCACTCTTGTTTTCTGGTGAACTGACTGAAAATGTCCCTAACACTAGGATACTTCCTATATACACATCTTTGAAATATTCTTCATTGTCTAGATTGTATACTCACTCTTTCAATTTGACATTTTCCATTTGTTTGATTTGGTCAATAAAAATGTTTCAGAAGTGATATGTTAATAAGGAGTCTACATCACGACACCTTGTGTTTGGTAGAGTGGGCTACCTGCCTTGACTGCCTAGCACATTAGAGCTTGCTCTGGAGGTGTGGGTGTGAATGTCAGCTCCAAGGGCACAAGAGCAGGAGAGGTAACCCTGCCTCCTACCAATCCGAGCGTTCTGTGAAGCCATGCACCATGAGAGGGAGCCTGGTAATGTTGAGCTAAAAAGATTTGAAGCCCTACAGTTCCTGAAGGGATGGCAGGAGCTTTGCCTACTCTTGGCACCAGGGCCCTGTCACTTAGCCATAGCTCCCTGCCCCCCATAGAGAGAGTTTTTGCCATCAGTCACATAAGGGAAGTGCTCCCAAGCACTTCTAAATGTAGATGAGGCATCCTTCACATCGCAGACCAAGACAAGAAGAGAAGAGTTGTGACCACAATCAAGTAGGCTCAAAACAGAGTTCTCCATGCTAATGAGGTACCTAGAAGTCCAATTAGCTTTCCTTCCCAGACATCCCTCTCTGAAAAAGGTATTAAACATAAGTCCACACTGAGAAGTGGAGTATGATTTTAAATGTTCATTTTCCACCATGACAATTGTACTGGCCGGTTTTGTGTGTCAAGTTGATACAAACTGGAGTTACCACAGAGAAAGGAACCTCCCTTCAGGAAATGCTTGCATGAGATCCAGCTATCAGGCATTTTCTCAACTAGTGATCAAGGTGGGAGGACCCAGCACATCGTGTGTGGTGCCATCTCTGGGCTGGCAGTTTGGGGTTCCATGAGAATGCAAACTGAGCAAACCAGGGGAAGAAAGCCAGTAAGTAGCATCCCTCTATGGCCTCTGCTCCTGCTTCCTGACCTGCTTGAATTCCAGTCCTGACTTCCTTTGGTGATGAACAGCAATGTGGAACTATAAGCTGAAAAAAGCCATTTCTCCCCAATTTGCTTCTTGGTAATGATGTTTTGTGCAGGAATAGAAACCCTGACTAAGACAAATTGGTACCAGTGTAATGGGGTATTCCTGTGACAATCTGACTATGTTTTGGGGAGGACTGTGGAAGGACATTGGAAGTTTGGGCTAGAAGAGCCATTGGCATGTTAGGAGCTCTGTGGCATATGTTATAGGGGTGTTAAGAGCTCTGTGGCATGGGTTGTAGGGGCTTGGAAGACAATATTGAGAACAGTGCAGAACATGGAGGCCTGGCTTGTGAAATTTCAGGAATATTAAAGACTCTTATGAGAGATATTGTTATTTTGATTTTGAACATTCTGTGGTTTTGGTTAGCTGGGTCTGAAGAATCAGCTGCGAATACCAAGATACCAGAACAACTAAAGCAAAACTATTGCATTACTAGGACTACTGATGCTGGTTAGCTGGATCTAAGAAATTAGTGATGATTAAGAAGAGACCAGCATCACTGAGGTGAAATCTTCTTGGAAATGTTTTCTGAGAGCTCAAAGACGCTATGTAGACAAAGATAGCCAAGGTTGTACCTTGTGCAGAAGCTGAACTTGGTAATGTGTAAGAATCACTTAGGTAGTACTGGTTTTGAAGGCATGAAGGCGTCATGAAAAGTTGCTTTGCACTGTGAAAGGCCATGGAAGGGCCATTGGTGAAGATGCAGCCTCAGTTGCAATGGCTGGCCCAGGACTGAAGGGGTCATGCAAAGGAGTTGAGGCTCGGCACCATGAAGAGAGCCTGTGAGAGGCTATTGATGAAGCCAGTTGCAGGGGAAGACATCAGTGTTTTGGCAATGCCAGTACAATGACAAGACCACCAAGAGCAGCAGCAGCAGTGGAGAACAGGCATCTGAAGCCTAGAAGACAAGGTGTGTGCCACAAAGGGCAGAGCTAGGGAAGTAACCCAAGCCCTCTGAGGAGCCCACAAGATCGTGAGAGGAACCCAGACATTGGACGGTTAGGTTTTTGATCTTGATTGTGATAGTGCTCTGATATTTTTCCCTCTTGAAAGAAGAAAGTGCTTTAGTGGAGCTCACACTTAAGAGGATTTGAATTGAGAAAAGACTTTTAATTTTAAAAGAGAGTGGATATTTTAAAAGGATTGAAAGTTTACTATGTAAGAATTTGTAAAGACTGTGGGACTTTTAAAGTTATTTAGCTCTTTGGGAGGAACAAGAAAGTAAGGGTTGAGGCTTAATAGTGATGTGTTTGTGTGTCAAGTTGGCACGGTGTCAACTGTACTGTTTAGAACCATGGACTACCTGTTATTATCGAGATCCACAGTGGGGACCATGGAGAAAGCCTTTGCCTACCCCACATTATAGTCTCCTGTAGAAGGCCTCACTGTGCTCCCGGCCACAACTGCCACCAAGCAACCACCATCAAGCCAAGGACTCTCATCACTGGGACTAGGCACAGCTCCTCTTTGCTCCCACCCCTTGGCTCCAGGCTAGATGCAGGCCAGGGACTTCCAAGCCAGTTCTGACTTTCCCATGTTTCAGACTGCTGTGTTTTCCCACCCTGAGTGGTGCCTTGGAGCTTCCCTAGAGCCCAACACAGGCCTGGCAGGCAGCACAAAATAAGTGCAGTCAATCTCCCTGCATCCAGGCTCCCCAAGAGGCAGTGCCCTGTGGCTTAGCAGACATGGGCCCACAATCCTACAAGTTCTACCCTATTGTTGCATATGATAGGGAGCCTGAACTAGCTCAGTTCCAGGACTCTAAGTTGGTCTACCACAAAATCTATAAATATTTGGGACCCATGACAGGATCAGTCCTGTTTATTCAAAGCTGTAGGATTTTCATAGCATTGGGCAAGGAGAGGATAACCAGGAGGAGTCCTGGTGAGGATCCAATATTAATGGTGTCATAAGAACCAGAAAGAGGGAACCAGACCAGAACCAGTGCTTTCAGGCAGTTGCAAAGGTGAAGGGCAGGTGAAGGGATGAGGGGATGGGGACATGAGCAGGACTGAGAAACATGTAAAACTCACAAAGGATCAATACCTTAAAAATATATGGAGTCTGAGATTTACGAAGCCATTTTCCTTCTAATTTTTTTCCTGTATTAAAATGGGCTTCTCACTGGAAGTAAAATAATCAAGTACTTCCCTAGTGTGTGGTATACATCATGTTCTTCTGTTTGTAAAAACAGTGGCTGGTTCTACATCCTAGAGTATGAGAGGCCCTGTGTGAGACTGCATGTCATAAGAACAGTCTCTTAGCTCATCTATAGCTCACTGTATATTCGTACATGAACACAATGTGAAAAGTCACTAAGCAGAATCTAGTGCAAACTTACTGTGCAGGTGTGTGTTAAATTGTTGCTCAATTTAATGCTCATGTCAATTGTTCTTTTAAATCACCATGATTTGTGGATACTTTATTACACACAAATAGCTGATATGAAATTTGGAGTAATAAAAAAAATTAGCTCATTGTGGTTGCTCAATTTTCTCAGGGTCATAGAGCTCAAGAAATACAAAGCAAGACTCTAGTGTAAGTCATTATTTGAGGAAGCATTTGTATGTCATTAGCACTAGTAGTTTTGTGCCCTGAACCCAGCATTATAAGTGATACTCACAAAATGTTTTCAGTGCTTTCGAGATAGGTCTACACTAAAGGTAGAGTGTATGTATGTGAAACAATCCATTCCTTAGAATTAGTTTAAACTGGAAAATGTTATAAACATTTAGAAATAGAGAAACCAAAAGTGAAATGCACTGAACATGCTTTCACAAGCAGATTTTCTTGGTTGTTGTTGTTGTCAGTGCAGCACTCAGAATATCTATTTTGAAACATTTTGAGATCCTTTAGAAATATGAATTCTGGACAGCTGCTCTTATAGCAATGATCGTGCTAAATTAAAATGACATCCTGAACACCCATTCACAGAATAGCATAAAAATAATATTGGAATACAGAAATGAGAATGACTAAATGCTACAGAAATTTTTTTTGCAGTTTTAGAATAAAGATTTCATTATTCAGTAGCCGGATTCTCATTCTAAACTTTGCGTTCTCAATCTTTTCTCTAAAGAGCAGTCACATAATTTGTGAAAGTTATCATTGGCCTTACTTGTGACACAGAGTCAGAACAACTCAAAGAAATGAAAGGAACAGGGATATTTATAAACTTGGAATGAAACTGACATGGAGACCTTTGAAGGGAGCATAGATTTGATGTAGGTATATGCCACAGGTCACCTTGTGAAAGAAGAAAAGCACATGATAGCTAATGAGTACCTTCTTGAAAAAAATGTGTTAACGTATACTGGAATCTCCAGAAAACAAAGCCTGTACATTTCTTTTGTGCAATAGCCAGCAGAGAAGTGAGCACAATCACAACTGAATGTAAAGAAAATATAATCAGTGCTCAAAGCAAACTGAGGCATTCTAGGAATGGAAAGGTTATCTTTTAGCTTCAATAGGAAAAGAAAGAATAAAATCCAACCAAAACAACACGCTTGACACCCAAAAGGCAAAATATGGAGTGTATTTTGTGTTGGGCAATCCCCCCTGAACATGAGTCTGCTTTGGAGTTTGGTTGATATACTCTCCATGGGAGAAAACTAACTTTAGTATTTCCCGGTTTCCCAGACATAAGCCCCCTTTGCCCCATCCCTCTCCCCTTCTTCTATAATGGTGTTTCCCTCCCCATCCACCCTGCTTCTGCCCTCCCCCCGACATTCCCCTTCTATGTCTATCATTAAAAACTGCAATGAATACTGTTCTTATGAGAGGCATGGAAGCAAAGAAGAAATGTAAGTGTACAAAGCTGGACGGCAAGAAGAACATGTGACTTACAGTGTCAAATTTTACGTATTATTGAAAGGTCTGTGGAAAAGCAGTTCTAGATGTTTGACTTCTCTTTAAAAGGCTAAATGAGTTTCCTAAGCATTGACTGTGTTTCATTGCTGCATGAGTTATCACCTTGTTTTCTATTCCATTCACTATTAATGCATTATATGGACTGCTGAGAGCTAAGCATCTGGGATCCAACTCAGATCTGATAAAACTTGAATAGACATTTTTGATAGTCTCATTATTTGTTGAATATTTGTTGTATTTTTATGTGAGTTGTTGTTCACCGTTTTATGCTTTATTCTAATTACATATCCCATAGTTTGTTACTTATCTCTAGCCTTCGTTCATGTTGAATTATCAACTGCTTACCACAATAAGTTCTTTATTCTTTACTGATTCTACTTTTGGTATCAATGCTAGTCTGTGTGAAAAAGTTAGCCAAACTACTACCTTGCTAACCTGGATATTTCAACTTGTATTCCCCAAGTCCTCTTCCAGCCCCTTTAGCTATCATCATTTTCTTTAATTTCTTAAAAGCTAAGTCACTAACTTGAATTTCTTTTGTGTTAAATATGTTTTTAAATTGTGTCCTTTTCTTTTAACATTACGCTAAACTGTATAAAATTGGAAGTTTTCAGTTACTTCGACTCACATAAGCAATGAATGAGAGAGGAAAAGAAATAGGGAGGAAAGAAATAAAGGAAGAAAAAAATAAAGTTTGGGAAAGAGAAAGAGAAGGAGAAAAGAAGGAAGAAAAGAAAGTCATCCTGCAGTCTTTCTTTTTGCAGTTTGTTTTTGGTTTTTCAGATTAAGGTGGAATTCTGAAAAAGAAAGTATGAATAATAAGCCATCGTAGGGCTTGGAAAATGTGGAGCAGAATTCTTTCAATTTGTTCTCTGTGTGTCAGGATACAAACTACTTAAAGGTGATAATCATGGAGCATATGTGATGAACAGATCCCTAAGGAATGTCATCTCAGCATGGAAGACAAAAAGAGAAGATGCTACTGAGAAATTTCACATGAATGAAAGCTCCAAAGGCCTTGGAAGACGAGTTGAGCAACAGAAGATTGACGATCTGTTTATCCACAGGAATAAAAAAATCTTAACTAGAACATCAAGGAAGCAGATTGCTACCCCTTAAGCTCCAAGCCTCGAGGGCCATGGTTACCGAAAATGTCTCCTCCTCCCTCCAACTTCAATATATCAAACCATCCCAGGAATACAGGAAATAATGAATGACTTCCAACGCTATTAGCAATATATTCAGAATATATACGCCTGCAAGACATAGAAGTGAAAAGAACTTTTTTAAAGTTAAATGTCACTCAGAAAGTCCTTCCCAGAATCCAGGATCAGAAAGGCAGTTCTCCAAGTGACACACATTTCATCTGGTCATTCAGATGTCCTGTTGACTTCCTGATTTGGAGGTTAATAACACATGAGTAAGAAAGAAAAATTTTCCTTTTGGAAGAAAAATTGAATTTCTGTCAGTAAATCCTTTTTTTTACTTCAGGTTAAAGAAACTTCCTCAAAAAAGGGCACACCCTAGGCACAGGAGTGTCAATCTCTACAATATTGATTAAGAACACTAGTTCTAGCTTTTAAACTATATCTTCAATATACTTCAAATGGGATTTCACAGGCATAAACAATGCATAGCATGTACATAGGAGAAGGAAACTGTCCTACTGAGATTTTATTGCTCAACTTATGTTATTACTTACGTTATTAGATTAGCAAAGATCTCACAGGCTTCCAAAGAGGCTTTCCATCTTTCTCTTTACAAAATTACAAATAACTACATTTTTAAAAAGTTTTCAAAAAACATTTTAATATTTATTATACAGAATAATTGGATTTGTTATAGTGTTTTCATGCATGTATGTAATGTATTTTGACAATATTCTCCAAACCACTTCATTTCCCTTGGGGTTGCATTGAATCCGGAGAATGATTTTGGAAGTATGGCCATCTTATGAGCATGCAAGTTATTTCCATCTTCTACTGTCTTCTTTATTTCTTTTTTCAATATCTAAAATTTTATTATTTTTACTGAATATTTAATTTATTTACATTTCAAGTGTTATCCTCTTTCCTGGTTTCCCCTCCATAAACCCCCTTTCCTATCCCTTTTCTCCCTGTTCTATGAGGGTTCTCACCCACCCACCCCTATCTCATTGACCTGATATTTTCCTATACTGGGACATCTAGCCTGCACAGTACCAAGGGCCTCTCCTTCCATTGTTGCCAGATAAGGGCATTTTCTGCCACATATGCAGCTGCTGTTATAGGGCCCTCCATGTGTACTCTTTGTTAGTGGTTTGGTCCCTAGGAGCTCTGTGGGGAGAGGTTTAGTTGGTTGATATCATTATTTTTCCTATTGTGTTGCAAATTGCCTCAGCTATTTCAGTCCTTTCTATAACTCCTCCCCTGGGGGTCCCCTTGTTCAGTCCAAGTTGGCTGCAAGAATCCTCCTCTGTATTTGTAGGACTCTGGGAGAGACTCTCAGGAAACAGCTTTTTCAGGCTCCTGTCAACAAGCACTTCTTGGCATCTACAGTAGTGTCTGAGTTTGGGATCTCCATATAAAGTGGGTCCCCAGGTGGGGCAATGTATAGATGGCCTTTCCTTCAGTCTCTGCTTCACATTTTGTCTGCATATTTTCCTCCTGTATTTTCTTCTGCCTTCTAAGAAGGACTGAAGTATCCGCACTTGGATCTTCCTTCTTCAGCTTCATCTGCTCTGTGAACTGTATCAGGGGTATTGTGAGAGTTTTGGTTATTATCTACTTATCAGTGAATGCATATGATGTTTGATCTTTTCTGATTGGGTTACCTCACTCAGTATGATATTTTCTAGTTCCATACATTTATTTGCCTTTGAACTTCATGAAGTTATTGTTTTTGATACCTGAGTAGGATTCCATTGTGTAGATGTACCACATTTTCTGTATCCATTCCTCTGTTGAAAGGGCATCTGGGTTCTTTCCAGCTTCTGGCTATTATAAATAAGACTGCTATGAACATAGTGGAGCACGTGTCTTTGTTGTATGTTGGGGCATCTTTTGGGTATATGCCCAAGAGAGGTATAGCTGGGACCTCAGGTAGTGCAATGTTCAGTTTTTTGAGGCACCTCAAGACTGATATCCAGAGTGGTTGTACGAATTTGTAATCCCACCAAGAATGGAGGAGTGTTCCTCATTCTCCATATCCTTGTCATCTGCTGTCACCTGAGTTTTTGATCTTAACCATTCTGACTGGTGTGAGGTGGAATCTCAGGGTTGTTTGCATTTGCATTTTCCTGATGACTAAGGAGGTTTGAATATTTCTTTAAGTGCTTCTAGGCCATTCGATGTTCCTCAATTAAGAATTCTTTCTTCAGCTCTGTACCTCATTTTTAATAGGGTTATTTGGTTCTCTGGAGTCTAACTTATTGAATTCTTTGTACATATTGGATATTAGCCCTCCATCAGATGTAGGCTTGGTAAAGATCTTTCCCCAATTTGTGGGTTGCCATTTTGTCCTATTGAGACAGTCCTTTGCCTTACAGAAGTTTTTCAATTTTAAAAAGTTTTATTTGTTCATTGTTGATCTTAGGGCATAAACCATTGGTGTTCTGTTGAGTAAATACTCCCTTCCCCGTATGTTTGAGAGTCTTTCCCACTGTCTCTTCTATTAGATTCAGTGTATCTGGTTTTATGCAGAGGTCCTTGATCCACTATGTCTTGAACTTTGTAGAGGAGATAATTTAAACTGACTTCACTACTGATTAACTATGTTCTTTTATCCCACTTCCAAGCTCAGTATAAATGAGTATTATTTCATGGGTAATGAAGAAACTTATTTCAAAAATGGAGCTGTTGAATATTGGTCCTTGTTAACTCTGAGAGATATGGGATTTCCTTTTATGAAGTAAACACAGAGCTCATAAATTAGACCTAATTACTGAGCATTTTATATCCATAATACATCTGAATCTGTGTTGTACTTGATGAATTTTGTTGTCCTCTGAATTTCAAGGTACATGTCACAATGTCCTTCAGTGACTGCACAATAGAAATAGGATGCAAACCAATACTGAGAAAGCCACAGTCAAAATATGTTCAGAGTGTTAAAACTCAGAGAAAATAAAATAAAAATGATGTTTGGGATGAGGCTAAACTTAACACTAGGTAGGGAGTCAGAAATGATATGTAGAATATTTATCAATTATGATAAGCAGGAATTGATATAAAGTGTTGTTTTAATACACTCAAGGGCAATGGAAAGCTTAATATAGTGAAACGTTAAAAATTCTTAACTGTACAAACTATGCAGCAATATATTTACACTTGTAAGACACCAAGTTTGTCCACAGACATATGTTTATTCCTTCATCACTTTACTCTTGACTTCTATCTTAAACTAGGACTTCATAGATTTATTGAGTAGTGTATTGCATCCTCTGCATAGTCCTCATTTACTAAGATGAAAAATTGATGTTACTAGAAAACCATAGTATGTCTGCTTCTTCAAGGCTAAGAACATCATTCATAGGAGAAAACAGCAGACTTCTAAGGGGGAACATTTCTTTATATGCTTCTCGACCATTTGAGATTCTTCTGTTATGAATTATCTGTTTAGCTCTGTACTCATCTTTTAAATTGTGTTATTTGGTATATTGGTGCTTAATTTCTTAAATTCCTTATGTATTTTGGATAGTATTACTCTGTTGGATGTGTGGTTGGTGAAAGCTTTTTCCATTCTACAGACTGTGTTCTGTCCTATGAATGATGTTCTTAGCCTTGCAAAAGCAGACATAATACTCACAGGAGGAAATACGGAGTCAAAATGGGGAGCAGAGACTGAAGGAAAGGTCATCCAGAGAATGCCCCACCTGGGGATCCATCTCATATATTGTCAGCAAACCCAAACACTATTGTGGATGCCAAGAAGTTCATGCTGATTAGAGCCCGATATAGCTGTCACCCAAGAGGCTCTGCTGGCAGCTGATGAATACATTAGCAAATGCTTATAACCAACCTTGGACTTAGAGTGGGGTCCCCAAATGGAACATTTAGAGAAAGGATTGAAAGAGCTGCAGGGGTTTAAAACCCCATAGGAAGAATAACAATATCGACCAACCAGACAACCCAGTGCTCCCAGGGACTATACCATCACCACCAAAAATAAAAAAAAAATTAAAAAAAAAGAGTACACATGTAGTGACCTATTGCTCAAACTGCATATGTAACAGAGGATGGCCTTGTTGGGCATCAGTGGGAGGAGAGACCTGTGGTCCTGTGAAGGCTCTGCCCCAGTGTAGGAGAATGCCATGGAAGGGAAGAGGGATGGAATGAGTGGGTGGGTGAGGGATCACTCTCATAGAAGCAGGGAGAGGGGTGACAGGATAGGGAGTTGCTGAAGGGGAAAACAGGAAAGCAGATAAATTTTACGATGTAAATAAAGAAAATGTCCAATAAAAGAAAAACAAAGAAATTTTCAACATCTTTAGTCACCAGGGAAGTGCATATCAAAACAACCCTGAGATTCCACCTCACACAAGTCAGAATGGCTAAGATCAAAAACTCAGGTTACAGCAGATGCTGGAGAGGATCTGGAGAAAGAGGAACACTTCCCCATTGTTGGTGGGATTGCAAACTGGTACAAACACTCTGAAAATCAATCTGGAGGTTCCTCAGAAAATTGGAAATAGATCTACCTGAAGAACCAGCTATACCACTCTTGGGCATATAGCCAAATGATGTCACTTTATACAATTAGGAACCTTGTTCAACTATGTTCATAGCAGCTTTATTTATAATAGTAAGAAACTGGAAATAACCCAGATATCCCTTAACCAAAGAATGGTTAAAGAAAACGTGGTTCATTTATATATTGAAATATTAGTACTCCACTATTAAAAAAGCAGGATATCCTGAAATTTAAAGGCAAACAGATGGAACTAGAAATATCATCTTGATTGAGGTAACCCAGCCCCAAATGTATAGGTGTGGTATGTACTCACTTAAAGTGGACATTAAAATACAGGATAAGCAAGCTATAATTGACAGACCAAAAGGAACTAAGTGGCAAAGGTGGCCCAACAGAGAATGCATGAATCTCACTCAGAAGGGGAAAAGTAGTCATTAGAGGTAGATAGAAGGATGAATATGTGGGGAGCAAGGGTGAGGAGGGAAACAAAGATTGGAATCAGTGTTGGGGAGAGGGTTTTGAGCAAGAACAGCAAACGGTGGGGGGCATCACCAGGAGTCTCCAGAGTCCTGGGATTGGAGAGGTTCTAGTGAATCTGTGGAGGTGACTCCTACCAGTGGAGGATATGGAGACTGAATAGGCAAACTCCTGTAGCCAGGTGGAACTTTCAGAGGAGAAGTGGAAACAACAACCAATCTATTAAACCTTTAACCCAAAATATGTCCTGCCCATAAGATAAGGAATAAAGAGGGAACAGAGATTGAGGTAATGACCAACCCATGTCAGGCCCAACTTGATTATCCCATGTAAGGGAACCGAACCATGACACAATTAATGATACTCTGCTCTGCTAGCACACAGCAACCTAGCATGATTGTCTCTTGAGAAGTTTTATCCAGCAGCAGATAGAAACAGATATAGAGACCCATAATCTAACATCAGACAGTGCTAAGGGAGTCTTGTGGAAGAGTGAGGGGTAGAATTCAGCAAGCCAGAGGGGTCAAGGACACTATAAAAAGAACTACAGTGTCAAATAACCTCAACCCATGGAGGCTCACAGAGACTGAACCATGAACCAAATTTATGCAGGGGCTTTATCTAGCTTCCCTGAACATTTATAGCAGATGTGCAACATAGTCTTCATGTGAGTTTCCTCAACATTGGAGCAGAGACTATCTCTGACTTGACTGCCTGCCATTGGATCTCCTTGCCCTAACTAGACTATTTATTATGTTGAGCCTCAGTGGCAGATAATATACATAGATCTATTGTGACTTGATGTCACAGGTTTGGATAGTAGCCAAACAGAGGCTTCCCCTTCTCTAAGGGATAATGGGGAGGCAGGATTTGTAAATATAGGACTTGGAGGAGAGGATGGAGGGTTCTGTGATCTGGATGTAAAGGGAATACATTATATAATTTAAATAAATAGTAATAGTACTTCCATATTTCTTTCATAGGACTTTTATTCAGAAGATCCCAGCATCCAGTCTTCGTATTCCAAGAATTAAATAAAGTTGTTTCCTAGAAGTTCTAGAAAAGCACCAGAAATTTGCCATTCCATAACATCAACTTTCAAAAGCTTGATAACAGGTAACAGCCTATCTTCTATCTCGATTTGAAGCCAGAAATCAAACTCATTTTATTTTAGTGTACATCCCATTCTACATCAGCACTTTATGTCAGAGAAAGAGAAAGAGAGAGAGAGAGAGAGAGAGAGAGAGAGAGAGAGAGAGAGAGAGAGAGAGAGAGAGAGAGAGTGACCGGGTGTGTGATAATCTCAAACATTAAACTCAGATGATCATATGACAGTTTAAAAAGTTGTTGATATAGTAAAAATTCTGATGTACGTATTGGACTCATACTTCTCATATATTACTTTATTAAGTATCCTGTTAATAAGGAGAACAATAATAAAAATAGATTTGGGATACCTGCTAAATATATGAGTTGTACAAGGGGTAGAATATGACTGGGACCCGTGACACCTTTTGCCCTTGGGTCTGTGCCTTACAAGGTCAGTAATTAGGAGATTTTTGTTTTTCAGTTTACCCAACCATAAAATATATCGGAAGTTGCTTTTACCTAAGTAGGCAGATATCAGCACTCACTGATATCTGTAATGTGCTTTTGAGTTCTGAGATGAAAGTCACAAATCATTTATATACTTGTTCCTTTTGTTTTATAGTAATTGCTTCTCTAATGCTGCTGGATTAAACACTAAACGTAATGGTTTGTGGAGAGTATCGAAGAAGAAATACACCAAGTAAATGTTAAATTCTTCTATTGTATATCAGTGGAATATCTAGATAGCTGTTGGGCTGGATTTTGTCTATGTTGCTTACCCTGAAAGCAATGTGGCTCTGTGTGAGTTGAAGGAAGAATGTAGCCTTGGGGTATCTTCTTAGAGGAGTTGAAGCTTGATGCTTATTTTATAAAAGTTCCTATTGATCTCAGAATCCTCTCCATGATGTGTGACTGACTAACTTTGTCTCTAAAAATCTCTGTATTATTAGCAAAGAGCTCAATATCACTTCAATGAGTCAGAGTATCAGTCCGTTCAACCATTGCTTACTGCTCAGGATGGGGGTGTGGGCTGGGTATGGGGCAATGTCATATAGTAGATGAGAAGGAGAGTCCCAAACAAACTGGGATTTGATTTGTTGCTAATACATTTACTAGCTCTGTGCCCTTGGGCAAAGTTTTTAAGCTCTTGATGATTGTATTAGCTTCTCTGTAAGATAGGAAGGAATCACAGCAAATAACTTAGAGAATTATTACAGTGATAAATGAGATAACCCATGTACACTGTTTAACAGAATGTCTGCTCTCAATTTCTCTATAAAACAACAACAAACTTTTGTTCTAGAAAAACAATAGTTATTATGTGTAAATTATCTTGAAAAGGCTTGAAACATGGTAAGAATAAAATTGCAAACTATTCATCAAGATAAATTTGAAAGCTACATGAAAAAAATAATAAACACACACCCTTCTTCATTAACACAGGAAATTACTGTTTTTAGGGGAATTGCCTTCTCTTTTCCCTAAATTCTTCCATGTTGAATATAACGTACCTTATAGAAAATCTTTATTCTGATTTTTTTTAATTTTAAATGATTGCCATTTATTGCATGAGTAGAGCAGTGACTTAGGGCAAGACAACATATGAATCAGAGGAACTATCAGGCCAGAGTTCTCCAATTTTACAATTATTTTTTAAAAAGGACTTGAAAAGATTTCTGTACACTTTATCCCATCCTAGAGACTGAGGAGTTACACCAAGTTTATAGATGTAATTTAAACTTGATAAAGTATGTGAGGTAGGAAGAAATTCGAAAAAAGAAAGAAGAGGAAGACTATGATGACAATGATGATGATGAGGATGAAAATAATTCAGGACAGATTTTACTAGAATCCTGAAAACATTTTACTTTCTGTCATCTTAGAATTAATTTGGTTACATAAATCATCTACTTGGAATGCCTAAAACAAATTGTTTTCATTTCCATAGCATTGTATCATCTTCAACTTTCTAAACGTTGATTGTAAAATTTAATCCTTTCAGAGAAAATGTCTTTGATGGGACAATATAGCCTGTAAGTTAAGTAATGAGGTTCTTACTGGGAATTTCTTTGCTTTCAGTTCTATGAAAGTTCAGTACTCTATGATCATTGTCTACAATAACTGTTGCAGCATCATGGTGCTTTTGTTGTTGTTGTTTTTGTTTTTAAGGTTTTCCCTTTTAAGACAATATTCATTAAAGTAATGGTTTGAACTATCAAAAAATATCCTTTTATTATTTTTAACTGCTGTCTTGCCTATACAATAATATTTTATCTTCTGAAAATGACACAGGCCTGAATATTTTTAAACTTACCTACTGAAAAGAATGTTTACGATGTTATTATTATAAATTGTATTAATAGCACTCTAAAACAGAGATATTTGTCAGTGGGTCAGAAAGTGGTTGGCACATATATTAAATTTTAGACATAAATAATGCCTGATACATTTTTCATTTTTAATAATTTATATTCTACTTTCTAATCCAGCAGCATTATGATACCTTGTTTATATAGTAGGTAAAATGCAGGAATAGTTATAAATCAATAAAGAAAAATAAGTTTACAGTATGTGATAAATAGGTGTTGAGATAAGTTTAAGATAGCTCTAATTGTTACTAAGAAAAATTAAATATAAAAAACTGCTGGGTACTTATGTCTACATTTAAATCTATGTGTAAAGAATGATGCAACAAGATTATAAAAATAGTTTGTTTGGAAAGATTTTTATTAATGTTGTGCAAATTTTAAGTAATTTGAGACAATAAAGTTAACACCTATTAAGATGTTAAAAATGAGAGCTTTGGTTTCAAGAAAGAAGAATATATTTGAACACTTATGGTGCTAAGATTGAGTGAGATTATACATTCAGGAAACAAGTGTATGTCACACTCCCTAATTTATTGCATTTTATATGCATTCTTTTGTGGAACAATAATGATTAAGGGAAGTATTATATCTAGAATTTTAAATTTCTACTGCAATGTCACAGTTGATGCAAATTTTGTCCCTCAGAAATGAGCCAAGAAAATTCATTTAGGTAGAATTAATTTGCTTAATCCTTACTAATAGTATGAACGTGATCAAAAGATCACTTTATTGTGCTATAAAAGTAGATCATCATACTTGACCAATATGGATTATTTTGTAACCTGGCATCCACATATTATACTAAGTGAATTCAATCTGAAAGAGAAATTCTACCTTTGTTTTGATAAGGTAGATCACCTCCACTATCCTAAAATTTATAAACTAGTTACTAAACTAAAGCTCTTATACCTAATTATGTTTAATGCTACTTTTCACTCATGTGTGACAGTCTTCAGCTTTAGGAAGAAGATATATTTAGAATGGAAATAAAATATATTTTTAAATTTTGGGCCACATATGTGTTTCGCTTCTTATTTTTTATTGGAAAATTTTGTTGCAAGAGAAATATAATTTGATAATGAATAAACCTTAAAATAAAAAAAAATAGAAATAAACATTATAGTAGATATTTACTTTCAGAAGACCCCTTATATTTTATTTATATATTTTCAAGATAAATACAAGCAGAAATGCAAAAAATACAGCTTTATATTTATAATATCTAAGGATATTTGTAGATATATAAGATGAAAAATCTGAATAAATACCTTGCACAGGCCACAGTATTACTACCTTAGCTAGTAATACCTCACAAAAGAATATTTATATATTTTATATTAATATAGAACAATATGATTAGTACTACTCTCTTCAAATACAATTCTTTTTTTTTTTTCCGTAGCTGGGGACCGAACCCAGGGCCTTGCACTTGCTAGGCAAGCGCTCTACCACTGAACTAAATCCCCAACCCCCAAATACAATTCTTATTTTGTAATTCTTATCAAGCTAATACTAAAATCATATCACATTGTTTTTGTTGTTTTCTTTAATTGCTTGATAAGCCACTAAAATCAAGGCAGCTAACAGAAAAAAAAATTATTGGCAGCTTCCAGTTTCAAAGGATGATTCCATGACTATCATGTCAGGGAATGTGACATGAGACAGGCAGGTCCAGGGCTAGATTTGTTCCTAAGATTCTGCACTCTTATTCACTAGTAGGAATCAGAGAGTCTGAGGCAGTAATAAAATGTGAGTTTTGACATCCTTAAAGTCCACTCTTTCCTTCTGACACACCTCCTTCAACAAAACCACATATCCTCCAAGTCCACAAATTCATGTATGTTTATCAAAAGATAATGTTATTCCCAAAGAACTCTTTATAATACATGTTACCATTCTGAATTATGTTTGAATGTTGTCTAAGTTGTCTTTATTCTGCTGCAGTAAAATATCCAATGGTGTATTCCAGGTTCAGAAACAATTATTCATATATATGATGTGCTTTTGACAGCCGTTCTCATTTAAACCACCACATACAGATTCAATTTTACTATGAGTATGTTTTTTTTTTCAGATCAATGCCTGCTCCTGGAAAAGTATTCTGTTATTGTTTTGTGACATTGATATCTCATTCCTCTCTGAATTAGAGGAGCAGGCAGTCTCTTCTAGAGAACTAGTCTCAATGTAAACATAGTTAATGGCCTTTGAAAAATATTCACTCATTTATTAAGTCAATAAATACTTAATGATCACTGGTGATGTTTAAAGTACATTTTGAGTAAATGAGTAGCTCTAATGAAATTCAAAATGTGCTAAGGGTTATAAATGGTACAAATAAGATGCTATTGAAGTACGGAGAGAAAAGTGATTACATTAGGAAGGTACTTCATTGAGAATAAATTTTGAGCTTACTACAAAATTTCTATAGAGCAAAATGTAATAGAATTGAAAATGGTTATTTCTGTTTGAATGAATTAAAATTTAGATCCTGTAAAAGGTAGAATAGACAGTCATAAACAAAATAATGAACTATGTCAACAGTTCATTCCACTGAGGAAACTTTGGAGGTTGATTACTGCAATGTCAGCCTGTACCAGTATTGTGGCAATGGAACTTTGGATCATTTGGAAAATACAAATAGGATTGAGAGCAATATTCAGGGCAAAAGAACTTGTGTTCACCAAAAAATTCTATCATTCCCCATAGAACTCTTTATAGTTTTGCTTTTTTTTTTCCTGCAGTATGTTAGATGGTTAAACAAGTTATCTTTGCAATACTAAAATTTACAGTGGTATACTCAAGACATTGGTAAGAGATAGCATCTAAGCTATTTAAGTGTTAAATCCAAAGGAGTAACAAATGACTGCCACGTAGAAAAGCCAAGATTGTTTTAATATTCATATTATATTTTTTAAAGATTGTTTTCCTCAAGCATAACTTGATGTCCCTAAAAGTTAATTATTTATTTTATTTGCTGTATTAATATGTATCAACTAGACAAAACAATTTTGGAGGTTGAACTTTATTACTTTGTAGAATAATCCTAAAGGAAGGGATGACATAGACATTCTAAGCAAGAAAGAAATATATTTACAATGACATTGAGGGTTGTAAATTTTAATTGTTAAGAATATATAATACAGGGCTGGAGAGGTGGCTCAGTGGTTTAGAACACTGACTACTTTCCCAGAGGTCTTGAATTCAGTTCCCAGTAACCACATAGTGCCTCAAAATCATCTGTAATGGGATCTGATGCCTTCGACTGATATGTCTGAAGACAGCTATAGTGCACTTGTATAAATAAAATGAAATGGTTTTTAGAAATAAAATAAGAGCATAATATATAATACAATCAAGTAGCATACTTTTAATTCTATGGCTCCCAAATAAATTTGTATTCTCCTTTCTACTCAACAGCAGATAACATTGGTTTTCCTTTCCCTTCATGTCATATCAACAAATGCTCTTAGTGAAATAGAGCTTTGCTATTCCATAGTCATTAAGAATATTAAGGATTCTTAATTTAGATTTTTTGGGGTATTATATTTGGCTGTAAATAATTTAATAATCTCCTCTACCTTTTAATTTTCATTCAATTGCAGTTAGTCTACAAGGTGGAAAGACCAAAACATAATTAAGGATTTCCTAGATGAAACGTGAGTAAGTGGACTTCTGAGCTTGAATAATTTTTGTTTATGAAGAGCAGGTTCTATTAACAAATGAAAACCAAACAGTTGTACGGAATTCCTAATGGTAAAGCATTCAGTGATTGACTGAATAGCTTGCTATTTATTCTTTAAATTGTATATTCCTTTCTGTGCACTCAGTAACACTAAGCAACTGCAATCTATTTCACACTGCAGTTCAAATATGCTTACCACATCTTGGACACTTTACCTGTTAAATGCCTTGTTTTACTTTGTGCTTTGTGCTTATAAACCCTGAATGACTCACATCAATATCAGATGTTACTGATGGTACCAGAATACCTTTAGATCCATTCCTCTTTTTACTTATATTGTATGTTTACCTTCTATTAAAAGGGCTATTCTCATTTGATATTTAAGTTGTGAAGCTAAAGCTAAAGCCCATTGGCTGTGACAATACCAAAGAAAGTGAACTTTAATATCTTGACTCAATGAATAATATTGAAAAGAGATAAAGAACATTAAAATTTAGAAACATAAAAGATGGCAATATATAGATTAAAGAGGTAATGGGGTTTTAATATTGCCTCAGTCCCTTTGGGACTGGAAGAGCAAACTCTATTTCCAGGGGAAGAGAAATATGAGACTAGAACTACATAAAAATAAGCTATATCTATTCAAAATTAACTAGTATGGAAATAGTTTGCTTTTACCTGACTATATTCTAAAACAACAAAAAGGCTGGTAGTACCCAGTTTCAAACATTATTGATAATAATGTCAAGCAGTATTAGTTCTGCCCACTGATGCCAACAACTATATTTTCCTCGGCTTAGCTACCCATCCTGTTTTGGTGGTGGTTCTAGGTGGCTATAATTGAAATGTAGTACTCTATATTTATCTTCAACTAATAAGAATTATTTGTTCACTAAAGAGAAACCATTATAAAACTATATTCTGTTTCATACTCTCCAGGGGGAAAAAAGATCATAGTAAAAACCTGTAATTATTAGGTTGGTTGGTTGGTTGGTTGGTTGGTTGGTTGGTTGGTTTATTTATTTATTTATTTATTTATTTATTTATTTATTTATTTATTTTTATTTATTTTAACACTACAGATTTTTTCCCCTCCTGGTTCACCCATCACCCTGGTTTCCACATTCTATACCTACTCCCTGCCTCCCATCTCCATGAGGATGTACCTACCCCACCTACCCCATAAGACCTCTGAAATCCCTGGGGCCTCCAGTCCCTTTAGGGTTAGGTGCATCTTCTCTGACTGAACCCAGACCTGGCAGTCCTCTGCAGTATATGTGTTGGGGACTTCACATCAGCTGGTGTATGCTGCTTGATTGGTGGTCTCTCTGAGAGGTCTCATGGGTCCAGGTTAATTGAGACTGCTGGTCCTCCTACAGGTTCGCCTTCCTCAGCTTCTTCCAGCTTTTCCCTAATTCAAACACAGGGGTCAGCAGCTTCTGTTCATTGTTTGGGTGAAAATATCTGCATGTGACTCTTTCAGCTGTTTGTTGGGTCTTTCCAGGAGCAGTCATGTTAGGTCCCTTTCTGTGAGTGCTCCATAGCCTTAGTAATTGTGTCAGGTCTTGAGGCCTCCCCTTGAGCTGGATCCCACTTTGGGCCTGTCACTGAACCTTCTTTTCCTCAGGCTCTTCTCCGTTTCCATCCCTGAAGTTGTTTTCATTATTAAAGGCATTTTTCATAAACCCTGTATGTTTCCATATATTTAAATCTTTCCAAGCTATTGTTTTACTCATATCATTTATACTTTCTGTTTTGCTTCCTTGCAATGAATGTGAAATGAAATAGAAATGGTCGGGTAGTGATATAACCACTGTCAAAAAAGGAAAAAAAAAAAAAGCAGCACAAAAAGAAAAACTTGTTTTTGGTACAAGCTACAAAAAAAAAAAGATAAAGACCAATCTAGCTACAAACCCATCTATAATGCTAAACTCCTCCAAGATATGCTAATGCAGTAGTGGCACAAAGCTTCTGAGAGTAAGCAACTGTTGTGGTTTGAATATATATTTGTTAGCTTAGTCATCAGGGAGTGGCACCATTTGAAAGGATTAGAAAAATTACAAGGTTTAGCCTTGTGAAGAAAATTTGACAGTGAACATGGCCTCCTTTCTCTCTCTCTCCCTCCCTCTCCCCAACTCCCCTGTGCTGAGCTACTTCTCTAGAATCATGCTGGTAATGGGATAAGCCTTTGACCCTGTAAGCACATCTCCAATTATTTTCTATTCTAAGAGTTGCCTTGGTCATAATGTATCTTCATAGAATAGAACAGTGACAATGACAGAAAACAATATGTTTTTGACTTAAGGCCTATTCCATGAGATGAAAACCATACCAAACACTGCTTGGGTGATCAAGAACCTAAGAATAGGATGAGTTAGCCCAGCAATCTTGAGAAAAACCAAATACTACTGTTCTATCAAAGGAACATAGCAATTAAAAGACTTCTAATGATATTAAGCTATATTCACAGATCAATATCTTACACAGCCAACATCAGAGAAGCTTTTTCTTGCAGAAGAGGGGAAAAATACAAAGAACCTCTGCCAGACTTCATACAAAGAGTGACAGACCTTGGAACACTCAGCCCTAAATGGGATGTCCTCCATCAAATCTCTCACCTCAAGTCTTAGAAAGCCCTGCAAAGGAGGAGGAAGAGTTTAAGCCATCAAAGTTGGAACAACACCCATATAAACTCATAGAGTCAATATTTACAAGGTTTGGATGGGCTTGCATGAGCCTATACCAGAAGGGGTCCTGCAGTTGAAAGGAGAAGTGAACAAAAGTCCATAAACCTAATCCTGAACCTATCTACGGATAACCACTTGCAAACAGAAATTTAATTTTATTCCAAGGAGTCTCCAGGGAAACAAACTTCTCTTAAGGCTAGGTCAGCTGTATATGGCCAGCAGAAAATTAATTCAATGGCAGATTTGGAGATTCCTTGTCTTATAATGTCACGTCAAGGCTGTTTCTGTTGTACTTCTATATTTTTACAATACATGTTCTTCATGTATATTTTATAACTTCCAGTTTTGTATTTTTAAGGGTCCCCTAAGGGTATAAACAAGTGGATCTTTGTTTTCTGTGCTTTCTCTTAGGCATTTTAACTTCAGTTTATTCTGTTCTATTCTGATTTGTATCTACATAATCACATTTTAGTTTATTTAAATAAAAACCATATTACTTTTAAATTCTTAAAATGAAGTTAGGGAAGGCTTGTGTGGAATAATGATGACTATAAACATAATGTTATTATTAACAACAGAGGTATAGTAGTAGTAGTTAATATTTATTGCTCACTGCGAGCTTTCAGTTTAGTCAGTGCCCTTTACTTGCTTATCCCATTAAGCAAGAACTTCTTAAGATAGATATTATGATTTCCACTTACAGCTAAGGAAGCTCTGCCAGAAAGGTTAAAGAAGTAGCTGAAAGTTAAAGAACTAAGTAAAGAAAGATGATATTTTTTATACAAAACTCTCAACTTTTACAAACTCTTCTACCTCAAAATTAGGATAATTATCAACATTAGGTACTTGCATACATGTGTCTAATAATACATCGTTGCAAAGAAAAATTTGATGGAGGTGAAAGGGTAAAGGAAAGTGAAAAGGAAGCCATTATTTTTGTATGCTGTTTTTACCACTATTGCTTTATATAATTATTTTATCTTGATAACAATCTAGCGGCATTGTCTGTCTTTCTGTCTGTCTGTCTATCATTTATCTGACATTTTTAGGAAATGGAGGTTCGGAAAGATTAAGTAAATTGTCTAAGTTTACAGAGATAGCAAATGATCAAACTAGAATATAAATTATACCTAAAAAAATATAGAAGTACTTGATTGTTGGTCTCTTCAAATATTTTTCCAATAAAAGTGTATAAAGGTAACATTTTCAATTTTTTAACTTCCTTATAGGCTTTTGATATGGATGAATATGCACAAATATATTTCACAATGAAAGTATAAAATTCAATGAAAAGCTCACTGTTTCAGAATATCTATTTTTAACTGTATAGAAGTTCACTGAGATATATAGGTTTTGACTCTGGTATCTGGTATGTGGTGTTCAATTAGATATTTAATCTCAATCAGCGGTTTCTACCTCACATTTGATCATTCATTTCCCAGATAAAAGACACAAAATTTTTGTATTTATAATAAGCTTTTATCAGAACTAAACCTGGGCAGATATCTAATCAGCATGCTTTTATACTACTTCCCTATCAATGATCTCAAGTTATAAATTGTTAGTTTCTATCTGGGCTGATCTTAACTCCAATTGACCAGCCCTTATGGCCATGTTTTCATAATTCACCTACCCTGTGGCATCTCTTGGCTCTCCATTTTCTTCCCTCTTTTCCTCGTGGTCTGTTTTCAAATCCCAAGCCCAGAAACTCAAATCCCTCATATCTCTCTTCTGCCCAGATATTGGCTATAGGCATCTTTATACACCAATCAGGGAAAATGTGGGGGGGGCAAGGTTACATAGCATCACTCCTTTTTTTTCTCCATCTTTATTAACTTGGGTATTTCTTATTTACATTTCAATTGTTATTCCCCTTCCCGGTTTCTGGGCCAACATCCCCCTAACCCCTCCCTGTCCCCTTCTCTATTGGTGTTCCCCTCCCCATCCTCCCCCCATTACAGCCCTCCCCCCAATAATCATATTCACTGGGGTTGAGTCTTGGCAGGACGAAGGGCTTCCCCTTCCACTAGTGCCCTTACTAGGCTATTCATTGCTATGCAGTTGGAATCCAGGGTCAGTCCATGTACAGTCTTTGGGTAGTGGCTTAGTCCCTGGAAGCTCTGGTTGGTTGGCATTGTTGTTCATGTGGGGTCTCAAGCCCCTTCAAGCTCTTCCAGTCCTTCCTCTGATTCCTTCAACGGGGGGTCCCATTCTCAGTTCAGTGGTTTGCTGCTGGCATTCGCCTCTGTATTTGCTGTATTCTGGCTGTGTCTCTCAGGAGAGATCTACATCCGGCTCCTGTCGGTCTGCACTTCTTTGCTTCATCCATCTTGTCTAATTGGGTGGCTGTATATGTATGGGCCACATGTGGGGCAGGCTCTGAATGGTAGTTCCTTCAGCCTCTGTTCTAAACTTTGCCTCCCTATTCCCTCCCAAGGGTATTCTTGTTCCACTTTTAAAGAAGGAGGGAAGCATTCACATTTTGATCATCTGCCTTGAGTTTCATGTGTTCTGTGCATCTAGGGTAATTCGAGCATTTGGGCTAATAGCCACTTATTAATGAGTGCATACTATGTGTGTTTTTCTGGCATCACTTGTTTATATGCAGATTCTCTCATCCCTGAGGGTAATCAGGCATTGTGGTCCAGTATTTAGCTTTATATTCCATAGCAAAAGATCAGATCCAAGCAGCATGTTGCTTTATAAGATTTTTTTAAATAATAAAGTTAAAATATTTTTTCATTTTCAGTCCTCTTTCTTGGGAATTAGTCCAGGTTCACAAAACATACATTTTCTTGTCTATCTCTTGATGAGTAAGTCAAAAGAGAGAAGAAAGATGGAGAGAGTAAAGGCAGAAGGGAAGGGAGATATAGGGATTAAAGTTAAGGAAAATATAATAAATATGGATCAATACCAATTATGATCTCAATAAACTATGAAATTTCTATTTTGATGTTATAACTCTTTGTGATTATTTTTAGTTCACAGACTTAGTTGATTTCTATCTAATAAGAATGACATTAATCCAAATGATTCAGCTGGTATTTTCTTCCTTGACAAAACATCTCTCATCTGTAAGAGATCAAACCATTAGAGGAGTATAATGTTGTATTTATAAAGATTGATTAGAGGATTTCCCTCCATGCTTCAATTTCTTTACTTTGAATTACTTCTACTAATGTGGTTTTAACCCTCTGAATTAGCCTGTTTTGATTCCTTTTCCTTTGAAAATGACTCTATTAACATTTCTCTTGTTTGTTATAAAACTAAAAATAGTACTTCAGTAGATCACTTCATAGCTACCCAACTTTATTTAAGCTCCCCATTTTATAGTTAGGTTTAAACATATTTTACTTTTCTATTATTGCAGTATTTAAGGAAGATGGGTGATTTTTGAGGGCATAAAAACAGGATATATGTATAAGGCTATATTAAATGCTTAGGAAAGGTGAGTCATGGGGAGGCAAATACAGAACCAGCAGTATATAAATAGAATGGAGGACTAAGGGTTGTCATACAGTTGTCTTAGTCATTATTCTTTTGCAAAAGTGCTCTACAACTAGTCATCTTCAATACATATGTACTCATTCTTTTTTATTTCAATGTGCTTTGGATTTTGGGTAGTGATTCTTGCAATAAATATGAAACCTCTTCACTGTTTTCCTTCATAATACTGAGAAGTGATGCTTTTTGAGAGCTATAGGTATCAATATATTGTTGCTTAAAAATTTTAACAGGCTTTCTAGCTGTTGATTAAATTACTTCAGTGATAACTTTCTAAGGAATTCTAAAGTAGCAACCACTTGAAAAGTGGGTTAAATAGCATACATTCTTCAATTTGTATGAAATTTGATCTTATTTAATGTTATTTAGACAATAATTGCCACAGAGAAAGGTGGCAATACGTAAAATTCTTCTTCTGCAAGTTGCATACTAAGATGGAAGAAATGATTAAACTTTTGGAGAGCTTTTATGTTTCATTAAAAGATTTTTGAGGATGAGAAAATATAGTTACCAAACCTTTAATAAATACAGATACATTTACCAATTATTATATACTGAGCAGGGCTTTTGATATTTCCTCATTTGAAGCCAATCTTTCAGTAGAAGTAATACATCATAAATTAATACATAATGCAAAATGATGCCAATTCATGATAACTGCCTTAAAGAAACAAATAAAGCAAGTTATGAGGACAACAATACAATAAATGTAGAAAGGGGAAGGGTGGATTATTTGGGATAGTTCAAATCTTGTTCCCAAAATTTGTGAAAACTTACATACTTCAAATATTTCTGCCATATGTTTATGAGATCACCCACTGGATTAGGGGAAAAATATCTTTGACCATACCCTCTAAAGAGCATGATTCTTCTTCCCTCAGTGGCTATCAACTGCAAATAATTCCTGTGTATAGGTTGGGCTCTAGGAAGTATTTCTCTTAACTAGAGTGGCTTGATCATATACAATCCTTACATACATCACATTGGTTAACCCCTTTTTCCATTAATGGACTATTAAGTTACTTTATATCTTGGTACACCAAGTATCTCATTAATCTGCCAATTTAATTTCCTTTTGTGCATGATTTCATAGGTAAATTATTGGACTATTTGTTGCTTCTGTTTCTTTTTTCTTTCCTTCATTCCTTCATTCCATCCTCCTTCCTTTCTTTTTTCTTTTTGTCTGTATTTATTTCATTCTCCCTGTCCTGCCCCACCTTCCCCTCCTCCTTCTTGTTCTTGTTCTTATCCTTGTTGTTGTTGTTCTCTTCCTTGTCTTCCTTCTCACTACGTCTCAGATATTACTGGCCTAGGAACTATTATGTATATGAGGATGACCTTAACATTTCAATTTCTTCTTTCACATTTTGAGTATTGATGCCTATGCCCCAACTTTCCCTGTTTATGGGGTCCAAACACAAAGCTTTGTGCACGTGAAATGAACACTACCAATGGAGATGCCTCTACAATTCAATAATTCTATTTTAATAGTTTATGGAGTTACCGTGACTCTTTTCTATAATGATGGCATTTATTTAGTCTACTATGAATGGGTGTTCAAGAGCTACATTTCCTCAACATTGCTCTTGAATTTATTGTCCTTGATGTTTCTGATGATAGGCATTTTACAATAAGAAACAATATGTCATTGTGGTTTTGTTTCATTATACTGATGATTAGTATTGTGGAACATATTTTTTCATGTACTTATTTGCCATTTGCATGTATTTTTATGGAAAGTAATATTTTCTGAGAAGGAAACAGCATTTGTAACTTGAAAGGAGATTAAAAATAAAGTGCCTGTGTATCTTCTTTTAAGAAATGTCAACTATCCTTCCTGAAGGACCAAGACCCAGAGACCCAAGATATGAAAAGAAAATGTGTGTGACAGAGAGAGAGAGAGAGAGAGAGAGAGAGAGAGATCAATGAAATAACTTAATGATATTCTATTATACTCATAAATTGTTGCCTAGCCCAATAGTCATCAGAGAAGCTTAACTCAGCAACTGATATAAACAAATTTAAAGTCCCACAAATATTAGGCAGATCTTTCGGAATACTGCAGAAGAGGGGGAGAGTAGTTTCTAAGAGCGAGAGGGGTCAAGGATACTACAAGAAAAATAAACACAGAATAAACTAACTTTTGCTCACAGGGGGTCAAAGAGCCTGATCTAAAAATCAGGGAAACTAAATGGGTTTGACCTAGGCACTCTACATTTATATTATAGTTATGTAGCATGGTCTTCTTGTGAGACTGTTAATATGGCATGTGGAGACTATTATTGACACTCTTGCCTGCTCTTAAGAAACATTTCCTCTTACTGCTTGCCTCTTCCAGCCTTAATATGAAGGAAAGTACCTAGCATTACTGCAATTTGTTATATCATATTTGGTTGATAATCCTGGGAGGCCTGTCCTTTCCTGAAGGGAAATAGAGGAGGAGTGGTTTGGGGGAAATGAAAGATTGGGGAAAGGATGGGAAAAAGTAGAGGGAGGGGAAACTGCAGTCACTATATAATAAATGAAAGAACAAATAAATAAATATTTAAATGAAATGTCAACTAAATTCCTTTGCATAATTTTTAGTCAGCTTATTTGATGTGTTTAATTGAGTTGTTTTGTTGCACATACATACACACACATACACACACATGCATGCGCGCATGCACGCACACACACAATAGCACACACACATTTACATACATGTGACATTAAATCTTATCTCATATTTCAAGGTTGGACTCTTTTACTTTCCTTATTTGAGTGAATTGTTTCTTTGTATATTTCATAGTTCACTAAATTTTCAAAAACCAAAGACAATGCTTTCATTGCTAGGAAGTTGATACATCTCCATTTGGGTGAGTCAGTTAGTAAGGCATCATTTGGTACTATTATTGAAGTTAAATTTATACTATCTTTCTTTATCTCGTTAGCTATATATCAACATTGCAGATCTTTTAAAGAGTTATTCATTCTAGAGTTTGCATATTTGTATTATCTAAGAAAAGATTTGCTGATCAGCCTCCTGTGAGATTCCTGACAAGTTGGCATGATCTTTGGTCATATTTCTTGCTGTAGTTCTTGGACTGTAAGGATTGATTTCTGAGCCATTCAGCAATTATTCTAAGAATCTCTTTCAAGGAGCATATCTAGAACCTGTAAAAACCACAGGAGCTGGCCTGGAGATTGGTTGGATTATTCAGGAAGTGGATGGATAATGGACTTGGTTCTATATAGATGGGTACTAAGTGTTGGAGCTTAGTCTACAATGACTGTAGACTGTCTGATTGTGGATATGTATATTTGTTTGCGAAGGGGAGGATTGAATTCTATGTATACCTACCACCGAGTGTTGCTGGATACCCATATTGAAACTGAATTTGATTACTAAGGTATGTACCAAGATGGATCTTCCAGAATAGAACACTTTAGTCTGACCTGAAGCCTGAAACCTACCTTGTACAATGTCAAGTAGAGATGCTGAGTTTGAGAGAGTTGGTCTTGAGCCTTCGGTCATAAAAGCATGACTGATAACTGAAACAACGAATATGTTCTAAAGTATGACGATATGGAGGCTGACCTAAAAATTGGGTGTGTAGGTACTATACGTGTGAGTTGGTCTAATAGACCTGATTGATACCCTGAAAATTTAAAATCTGGAGCAGAATCTAGACCCACTAGCTTGAATTAGTAGGGCCTATCATAGATTCAATTTCAATAGAGGCTGACAGAAAACCTCATTTTACAGGTCCTTATATAGGGTTCCATGAGCATAAATTCAAATCTTTGGGCCCAGGAATATCCCACAGAACCTCAGTTGATAAGGGTGAATCCAGTATTGGTTTGGAACAAAAGCTTGGGACTTCTGGGTTGTCATTGCTCAGGCACTCATGGATGCCAGTTCACAGGTCCTTGGCTGGTTTCCGAAGCAATGTAGGTTTACTCATGCTGAACTTTGTTGGGGTGATACTACTTTTATAGCCTGAGGAAAAACTAGACATTCCTTTCCTTCTTTTCACAAATGGAAGTTATTTCTTTGCATACTCTGCTTCCTGGGATTTTGAGAAGGTTTAAAAAGATAATGCAAAACTGTACTTATTACTATCTTCCATGTAGCTTTTAGTTATTATGTTATACAGCCAAATAATGGTATCTCTAATATGGTTTTGTTAGTTTTTATAAAATTATTATGCATGAACAATGGTCAATATAGATGTTTTTGTGGGTGGAGAAAAAGTTATAGTATAATTTATAGAATATAGATGTTCACTGAGTCTTAATGTTCTAGAATTAAATTCCCATTTTCAGGTACTAACAAGGTTAGAATCCTTTTTTACTATAACATTTAGAGGTATGCTTTTGAAAGCTTTTAAGGAACAAAGCTATTAGGATGGGGATCCCCATTACTGAATTCTATAAGCTTTATATAATAAAAGATGAAACATGCATAGCAATAATTGTTTTCTCTACCTTAAAATGTATGTTATCTATCATGTAATGACTCGTCAAGCAAGAAGCTCATCAGTATACATGGCTCTCCACACTGATGCTCCATTGTTGGTGGGATTGCAGACTGGTACAATCACTCTGGAAATCAGTCTGGCAGTTCCTTAGAAAATTGGACATTGTACTACCTGAGGAGCTAGCTGCACCACTCCTGGGAATATACCCAAAATATTCTCCAACATATAACAAGCAGACATGCTCCACTCTGTCCATAGCAGCCTTATTTATAATAGCCAGAAGCTAGAAAGAACCCAGCTGTCCTTCAACAGAGGAATGGATATAGAAAACCTGGTACATTTACACAATGGAGTATACTATTCAGCTATTAAAAACAATGATCTTATGGAATTCTTAAGCAAGTGGAGGGAAATGGAAAATATCATCTTGAGTGAGATAACCCAGTCACAAAAGAACACACATGGTATGTACTCAGTGATAAGTGGATATTAGCCCAAAAGCTCAGAATACCTAAGATACAATTCATAGGCCATGTGAATCTCAAGAAGGAAGACCAAAAGTATGGAGGATTCAGTACTTCAAGAGGGGAACAAAATATTCACAAGAGGAAGTACAGAGAATATGTACAGAGTAGAGACTGAAGGAAAGGCATCCAGACACTGCCCCACCCGGCAACCCATGACATATACACTCACCAAACCCAGACACTATTGTGAATGCCAAGAAGTGCTTCCTCCTCGGAGCCTGATATGGATTTCTCCTGAGAGGCTCTGCCAGAACCTTACTGATGCAGATGAAGATGCTCACAGCTAACCATCAGTCTGAGCATGGGAACTCCATTGGAGGAGTTAGAAAAAGGATTGAAGGAGCTGAGGGGTTTTCAACCCCATATCAACTAACCAGAACCCCAGAGTTCCCAGGGACTAAACCATCAACCCTAGTGTACTCACGGAGTGACCCACAGCTTCAGCTGTATGTGTAGCAGAGGATGGCCTTGTTGGGCATCAATTGGAGGAGAGTCACTTGGTCCTATGAAGGGTAGATGCTCCAGTGTAGGGGAATGCCAGGGCAGGGAGGCAGTAGTAGGTAAGTGGGTGGGGATAGAAGCAGAGGGAGGGGGGATGGCATAGGTGGTTTCTGGAGGGGAAACTAGGAAGGGGATAATATTTGAAATGTAATTAAAGAAAATGTCCAATAAAAGTTAATCTCCTTTTCTTAGTCTCCAACATTGTGCTTTTAGCAACTTAAAAATGTAAGAATGATTTTAGAATGACCAGTTCTGTAATCTATCTGACATCTACATTCAGACCATAATCTTAAACATCAGAATCAATAGATGCAATATGTTTTTCCCCTAAAAGTCAAGAACTGAATTTACAAAAGATTGTTTATATCATCAATATCTGTCTCTTTTAGCTGTTTTTCCCAATAATTTGTCTCAAGAAGAAGATATTATAACACCATTGTTTTGCTTGTTGTCTTTTCTCTTTTGGCAACGGATACTACTTCATATAAATGGAGAAGAGTTGCATGATGTTTTAAAATGTTGATTTCTTGTTTGAGACATTCTTAAATATGAAAAAGTAGAAAACAGAGGTAGAAAAAAAATAGATACAAAAAGTTCCTTGGGGGAAAATAAACATTATTAACATTTGCAAATCTTGAAAAAAGAATTATCGTGGCTCAATTCACAAGTCTAGCCATCTTAAAGAACAAGAGCTAGTGCCTCTTATACACAGATAAGTTAATGCTAAGAAAACTCACATATAATTCCTGAATAGCTTTCAAATCTGTTGAGCTTTGAAAGGTATAATTAAAACTTATTATTCTCCTTTTCTTTGTCTACCAGCTGTCTGATCACAGAAAGAAGGAAAACAAGATTTTTTCTTTAACCAGTGAAAGCATTTGCCAGATTTAAAGAGAAATTATACTTTTAAGTATTAAAAATCCTTTCTCACTAAAGTGACAAATGAGTTGAATTTTGCTCAAACATTTTAACTGAGCAAAACCAATGAGGAGCTTCTCAATGAGAGCATTTTCTAAAAATGGCATTTCATAAAATACCAAAGCTTGGTTTGGGGAGTGTTTGTGCTCTGTATGACAGTTTTCATCATTTTGCTATCACGTCTACTATGTAATAGTATACTGTTCTGACCATTATATATCTGTTTACCTTTCTACTGGGAACCTTTTGAAAAATTTCAATTTATCCCAACTCACTATGTTAAGCTAGACACGATAACAGGCTTGTATTTACTGATTAGTGCCTTTAATTTTAAATACTTTGCTTTAATGCAAAACTCACTAATACACCAATGACATTCTTCACAGACCTAGAAAAAGCAAAATCCGAAAATTCAGAGCACAAAAGACACCATATAATCAAAGCAATCTTGGATAAAAAGAACGAAGCTGGAGGCATCACAATACGTGATTTCAAAATGTATAGAGTCATGGTAACCAAACCAGCATGGTACTGGCATAAATACAGACATATCAACCAAAAGAACAGAACAGAGTATAAAGATCCCAGAAATAAATCCATGTATCTACAGCCAACTGATTCTCTATAAAAGCACCAAAAACATGCACTGGGCAAAGAACAGCCCCTTCAATAAGTGATACTGCAGAAGCTGGATAGATATTCACATACAGAAGAAGAAAAGTTGACCTTTCTTGCTCATCCCATACAAACTGAACTCAAAATGGATCAAAGCCTTAAATTTAACATCTGAAAATTTGAAACTATTAGAAAGAAGCACATAGCAGACTTTTTAAGACATTGGTACAGGCAGTGAATTTCTGGAGAGAACACCAACAGCAAAGGAAACTAAAGTGAAATTTAACAAGTGCTTTATATCAAACTAAAAGTTCTGTATACTGAAGAAAGTAATATACAGAATGAAGAAACAACCAAAGTAATGAGACAAAAGTATTGCTACCTATGAGACAGTGAATAGTAAATAAAGTAAAAACAAAAAACAAAAAACAAAATTAACAATAAAACTCAAATAATCTAAATGCAAAAAATGGATAACTGATCTGAATAGACATTTCTCAAAAGATATATCTCTATCTATCTATCTATCTATCTATCTATCTATCTATCTATCTATCTATATGTATATATATATATATATCTCAATGTTTATATAAAATCAGATTTAATTGATTTTCCATTTATTCCAGTTAGAATGTTTATATAAAAATTAACGTAAAAATGCTAAGGAACAATTTTGCAAGAATGAACTTGTGTATTTGATTGTTAGAAAGTTAGTAACTATAGGTCTTATGAAGAACAATGCAGAGATTCTTTAAGAGTAACAGTACAAGAGAAAGCTCTAAAATTAAACACCTATTTTATTTCTGAATATATGTCAAAAAGAAACAAATTTAAAATAGCAAAATTGTGTCTGTAGGCCCATGGTTTTAGTGCAGTATCACAATAACTTAGATGCTGAATCAACATAGATATCCATCAATGGACAAACTTGAAATGTGTCAATATATATCTATACATATATAATATATTTATAGGTAAATACATATACAAATAAAATACTTAAATCTTGACCAACTAGACTTATCAATAGGTGAAAGGACAAAGATTGATATTTGTAAGGGTTCTTTAAAATATAAATGCTACTATTTGTTTTCAATAAACAAACATAATTAATGTACCCTGTCAAATTAAAAAATGCACATTCAGAAAAACAAATATTACATGCTCTCTGTGACATAATCTGCAAAAACCTTTCTATAAAAGTAGAATATTCCCCCGTGGGAGAGGGCCCAGGTGAGGCAGGAGCCCTGCCTGAGACACCGCCGGAACCTGAAGGAAACAGACCGGATAAACAGTTCTCTGCACCCAAATCCCGTGGGAAGGAGAGCTAAACCTTCAGAGAGGCAGACACGTCTGCGAAACCAGAAGAGACTGCTCTCTACACACATTGCTGATTCCAGAGGAAAACACCGG